>NC_052331.1:5875270-6175270 GCF_016432855.1 Salvelinus namaycush
CGCTTCGGAACTGAGGGTTGAACAATTCCTCATTCACGGCTCCATCACAACCCCACTTTTGCGCAGCTGAGGCTGGCTATTTAATTGGTAATTTAAGGGGAAGCACCCTATTGGAAGGAGAAGCACTATTTAATTGGAAATGAAAGGGGAAGCGCCCTATTGGAAGGAGAAGCACTGAGACGGTTCAGACAAATTCAGGGCCGTCACAATACACTCACACACCCTGCCCTGTCTGAGCCAGAAATGCACACGCAGGCACTCCAAAACAGATCACACACATACACCGTACACACTAAATATCCCAATGAACCAAAGAAATGATGGGACAAGAGCTCAAATACACAATAAATTCAGGCTGACATTCCTCCTGCTTTTCTCTATCTCTTTACCTCTCTCATCCTTCATTTTCTCTCTTTCCCTCCTTTGATCTGTGCCTCAGTGCTGTCTGGTCCTGTCTCATTCTGTGATTGTGATGTCAAACACATTTACAATATCTTGCCCCCATATCTCATCTCTCTCTTTGCACTGTGTCTCTCCCTTTCTCCTCTCTCCTGTGGGTGTGTTTGTCATTCCTTCCTGTGTAATGGATTTTGTGGGGCTGTTCAGCGCTGCTGACCCAGTCTTTGTATTAACCCAACAGTCCCTGCTGATGGTATTGAATTAATGTTACTGATCCCAAGCTGATAAACACATCTGTCTACTGTACTGTAGATGTGAGCGTTTACGTGTGTGAGCATGTGTGTGAGCTTGTGTGTGCATGCGACTTAGGAAGAGATGTACTGTTCTCCATGTTTTCTGTGTTTGTGTTCGCATTTGACTCTGAGCTCAACCTGTCACCCAACTGCCATTTTCTATCCTCCCTCACCTTTCAAACTGTAAAGAAACTTCCCTCTGTAAAATAAAAAAAACAAAGCACCACCACTTCCAGTGTAACTAACTAATGTGAATCCTGAGTATTGTGTGAGTGTGAATTAATGATAATATTGGGGAGGAGATCATTATCAATATTTGTGGTGAGAGAGAGAGAAGCCTACCGATTGAGAAAGAAAGAGAGAGGGAAGGAGGGAGGGAGAGAGAAATGTGTCTTAACGCCAAGCCAAGAGAGAAGCAATAAAATACAAGATGGAAACACTTTATTCTTTCGTCTCTATATCTATATTCGTCTCTATATCTATAGACAATATTATGTATTTATACAACGGGTGGGTCTAATCCTGAATGCTGATTGGTTAAAACCGCATTCCAGCCGGTGTCTATTCCACAAGTTACCATAAGCTAAATCTATGACGTTAATAAGGCAATTTACTCTGTTAGGTCTGACCTCGCAATCCGCTGTCTCATCAGCCCAGCCAGACACTTTAAGAACTTGATCTCCACAGCAGAGATTTGTGTCCACCTTACGGTCTGTCTGACATTTGCAACATTGCAACATTGCAACAAATATTCAAATTCAATCTCCAGCTGTCCCATAGTGATGAACGTGTCGGGAGTAGACAGACAGGTAGGCAGCGTTTCTCAGCCAGTCGAAGTCATGAATCAACTGGCATAATTTGTATGGATATATACAAAGAAATGTACATTGAAAACAATTGCAGCTGGTTTGCAGTCTTTCCAGCTTCAGTTTGAAGTGATTGTGTTAGCTGTGTTGTTGGCTAGCTCCTCTGAACAACAGTGTCCTGACAAGTGAGCACATTTTCTATGCCAGGTGAAATCACGCCTCCTTAGCTCATTGTTATGGATGTATCCAAATAAATGTCCCTAGAAAACAGTTTAAACATATGCAGGTGTGGCTACTTTGCTGTTATTCTGGCTGCACTTTTTGACGTGACTAAGTTAGCCATAGTTGTTTAGCTAGCAAGCAAGGGATAAGAACGTTGCCAGCCAGTATGGCAATGGAACATTTAGAACAAACAACTGTGTCGCGTCCATAGATACAGAACAAAAAGACTCAACGACTGGGTCGCATCTCTGGCAACCGAACCGATAGAATGAACGACCAGCCGGCTTGGGTAGCAACTCCAGACTTGTGTCGGGACTATATCTTGTTGAAGGATGAAGCGGAATGAATAAATTAAAGAAAATATCTCAATCATTATTTGAATATGTTGGTCACCCGTTGTATAAGAGTGATAATGCCCTCAAAGCCGGTGTTTGGAGGATATATTGGCACGGTTGGCTGGCCCCTGACACCCGTGCAAATATATCCTCCAAACTCCAGCTTTGAGGGTATTATCACTTAAACAAATATATGTATTTGCAGATACTCTCAAAGCTCAATCACTGACGGTTACTATCAGAGTCACACATTCATAGCCTGGTCTCAGATCGGTATGGTCTTGAACCAACTACATGTCATGATTAGTCAGGAGAGATGTTTAAAGCACATAAAGATATGATCTGGGACTAGGATAAAACATTACATTTTAGTCATTTAGCAGACACTCATATCCAGAGCAACTGCAGGAGCAATTTGGGTAAAAGCCTTGCTCAAGGACACAACAACAGATGTTTCACCTAGTTTGCAATGTGAAACTAATGATGAAACTTGTAGGATTGTCACGAATACTACCGAAGGTGGCTCCCCTTCCCGTTCGGGTGGCGCTCGGCGGTCGTCGTCGCCGGTCTACTAGCTGCCACCGATCCCTTTTTCCTTTTCGTTTATGTCTGTCTAATTGTTTTCACCTGTTCCTTGTTGGGGTTTTGGGAGGTGTACTATTTAGTTTCGTTTCGCCCGCTAGTGTTTGTGCGGGCTTATTGGTTGTCATTGTACGTAGGAGGTGTATTATTGATTTTGGGTTTTCTCTGTCCAGTTTATTTAACAGTGGTCTTTGGGTTGTGTTTTGCGCCTGTGTTTTGGCGTCACCCCTTTTGTACCTGTTCCTGTTGACTGTGGACATTAAAGCGTTTGTTCCCGTGAAACTTCTGCTCTCTGCGCCTGACTCTACACCCATCATTCTCCTGACGTTACAAGGATATTATTTTGGAGAGAATAAAGAGTGCAGCTATGCTTCAGAAGTGTATTCAATCATACAAGTGCTGAATATGAAACAGATACACACAATAAATCACACAATAGATCTGCTCATTTTACTGACGTTTATTTAGCCATGTACTCAGAAACAAGAATTTTTACTTTAAGATATTGGAGTGTGTTCGATCAATGCTAGAAAATTACAAATCGTATTCAATGTATTCAAAGTAGATTAACTTAGATCAGGAAATGAACAATTTAGTAAAATGTTCAAAATGCACATTAACATGAATTATTCACATCCTCTTTAGAAAAATACAGAAAGATACAACGAGATTAGCTCTATAACAGTGTTCAAACTAGGGGAGAACTATACTCCCTTTGGCATTGATTTGACCATGAAATATATGATGTATAGATGTGGCTCAAGGCTATGTGATGCCAACCTGGACTGTATGATATGTTACGAATTCCAATTTGCTGTGGCTAACGTTAGCTAGGTGGATAACGTTAGCTAGGCTAGGGGTTAGGGGAAGGATGCTATGTTGTTGCAAAGTAGCTAACATGTAGTAAGTAGTTGCTAATTAACTAAAATGTGAAAGTTGTCAGTGATATGATAGAAACACCTTTGGATAACAGAGTGAGTAGCTGCTATTCATACTCACTCAGTGGATATTGAACATGTTTCTGTTTTAGGAAATTATTATGATTATGATTATGATCATTATGATTACATTATCAGCAGTGAGGCTTAAGAAATAACCCATTGTATTTTTTCCCCTTGGCAATGAAACCATATAACCCTAGCCTATGAGAGACAGAGGACTTAGCTAGAGCTAATTATATTAAAGCAATTGTAATTTACATGAACATTTTAGTCATTTAGCAGACACTCTATTACAGAGCAACTGACCGTTAGTGCATTCATCTTAAGATAGCTAGGTGGGACAACCACATATCTCAGTCATAGTAAGTACATTTTTCCTCAATCATCCATCCTCATCCATCAGCAAAGTCAGTGCTAGAAGGGGGAAAAAGGCAAGTGTGAGTGTTAGTTCATGAAAGGCAAGGGTGTTATATTTATATATACAGTACCAGTCTAAAGTTTGGACACACTTACTCATTCAAGGGTTTTTCTTTATTTTTTACAACACAACTGATTGGATCAAATGTATGAAGAATGAAATAAATTAATTAACTTTTAACAAGGCACAACTGTTAATTGAAATGCATTCCAGGTGACTACCTCATGAAGCTGGTTGAAAGAATGCCAAGAGTGTGCCATCAAGGCAAAGGGTGGCTACTTTGAAGAAATTCAAATGTAAAATATATTTCGATTTGTTTAACATTTTTTTGGTTACTACATGATTCCCTATATGTTATTTCATAGTTTTGATGTCTTACCTATTATTCTACAATGTAGAAAATAGTAAAAATTAAGAAAAAGCCTTGAATGAGTAGGTGTGTCCAAACTTGTGACTGGTACTGTGTGTGTATACGTGTATATATTTCGGAGAAGGCCCCTGAGGTACAGGACATACTACTGTCTGGGTCACACTGGCCCCAGGAGGAATGGATTAAATATGATGAGGGAGATGGTTATGGGGGAAGTGAAGAGAACTGCTAACTAGACTACACATCTCAGGTGGCTGACAAATAATTTGGGGAGTATTATAGTTTTAATTCGGGGAAGTATTTTGTGTTCAGTTATTAAACATTACATGAACGAGGAACTGCCTTGGGCCAACCGGCCACACACACACACACACACACACACACACACACACACACACACACACACACACACACACACACACACACACACACACACACACACACACACACACACACACACACACACACACACACACACACACACACACACACACACACACACAGTGGTGGTGCATTCTCTTTCACAGAGAGGGAAGAGTTGAGGGGAACCAATGGGAAGCCAGGCAGCGGAAGGCGGTGTGACGAGAGGAGGAGAAGGAGGAAGGCGGAGTGGAAGGGAGGTGGAGTGGAAGAGGAGCAAAGTGACCTCTGTTGGTTACATCTTGGTAGTGCAGGTCAGGTCCTAATAGAAGAGGAGATATCAGAAGTGTCAGAAGGAACATAAGATATGATTCTGTGACTATGTGAATGAATCCATTCCTAAGAAATAATAACAAGAAAGTAGCTCATAAAGTCCGCTCCACTCACCAGAGCATACTCATAGATGATGGGTACGTCTGAGGCCCCATGCAGTCGGAGGCTGTGTAGCACCGCGTCGTGGATCGTAGTGAACACACAGCTCTTAGGGATGGACTCAGAGAAGAAGCCTGCACTCGAGAACTGCTCCACCACACAGACTGGAGGAAAGACAAACAAGGTTAGACAATACACACGTGAACCACAGAGACACACACAGACAACACAAGCTAAGGCCAGAGTGACGAGCCTGAATTACCACACATACCAGTGGCGGTCGGTGCCGTTTAAGAAGAGGGATGGCGATTATTTTTTTATGAGCATGGCCTTACAGTATTTCTATTACAGCATATCGGATGACTGTCATTCATATTCTATTCACCCAGCGAAACGTAACATCGATAGTTTTAGGCTACTACATGATACTCAAATGTTTCCTATACCCATCATGAGGTTGCTACAACCTAGCATATGAATGAACGTTTACAATGTAGGTGCACAGGTTGAGAGAAATTTTAGTAAACAAGGTAAAAGACATTCAATACCGCCTTACACACACACTCTTTCCAGCGTCTAGCTGATCTGGAGCGTAATCATTAGTCCAACAGTTGCAAATGATAGTTTTTATTGGACAAATTCAGGTATGTTTACAATTGGCTCATTCATCCTCCCTCCTCTTCTCTTTAACTATTCCCCAGGTCGTTGCTGTAAATGAGAATGTGTTCTCAGTCAACAAAGCTGGTAAAATTAAATACATCAAATAAATGTTTCTCTGTTTGCTTCCGTTTAAGAATTTTTTTTCAACAGAATTGGCGGAATGAATACAACCCAAAAGCAAACACGTTTAAATTTCTTATCAGCCACATACAAACAGCATGATCTCTTTTGATCGTTGTATAATTCCTTTTCGCATCTACGCGCTTTCCTCCTCTCACCTTTTCCCTTCGTATGTGGACTTCAGTAACAACACATCAGCTGTCTAAAACCAGGCGATAAAATCTTTCCAAGCCAAACCTTAATATAATAACCACTAACCTCTACACACAGCCTACATGCACTGCTAGCTAGCTGTAGCTGTAGCTTTCAGTACTACGTTCATTCTCTGGACAACATGTCAGTTCATACTGCAAGAACTCTGATAGGTTGGAGGATGTCCTCCGGAAGGTGTCATAATTACTGTGTACGTCAATGGAAAGGGGTGAGAACCACATGCCTCCTAGGTTTTGTATTGAAGTCAATGTACTCAGAGGAGGACGGAAACTACGCTACAGAGTGCTGTTGAATATACTGTAGACCTTCATTGCAAAACATTGTGGTTTAATAAATGATTTGGTGACGTGAATATATTTAGTATAGTTTATGTTATATGTTTGACTATTTTTTTTTCTCAGAATTTCCCTGAAGAGGATGGTCCTCCCCTTCCTCCTCTGAGTAGCCTCCACTGACACATACTCACCTTGGCATCCAGTTAAATAAATGTCAATGTCGATCTTTCTGTAGTTTAGGAATATCTGTAAAAAAAGAAAGTGAGAGACAGAGAAGGTCAAAAAGAAGTCTATGTTTCTCTCAGGGACTGTTTTTGTTACACCGTTTGTTACACAGTTTGATTTATCTTGTTTTTCTCTTCCTTCCCTCTTCATTTCCACCTCCTCTTTCTATCTGTGCCTCTTTTATGTACATAGGGTACATAAAATATAATTTAGGCCTGCCAACTCACATAACACAAGACCTTTGTTTGTTTTGAGCTCAAGGCCACACAGGAGAGCGACTGCAAACTATGTTACATAAGAGACTAATAAGAGACTAAACTAATAATAACACATTTCTGAAAACATCTGTTAACCTAACCTATTTCTCTCTCTCTCACACTTTCCTTGTCTCCTCTCTATCCCTTTTGCACTCAAACCCCACCCCTTCATCACCATTGTTCAAAAACAGACACTCTTACGTTTTTCAGCGTCTTCACAGTGGCCGTGTCAGCAAAGTTGGTTGTGGATAGGTCCAGGATGATGGTGTGTGTGTCGTTGACGGAGCTCCTCCCCATCTCTCCTTCTCCTCCGGTACTGGACGTCTGGGTTATGTGATCTTCGCCATGAATACCAGTTTTAGAGTCCTGGTCGAACCCGTTACCTTGCTGCTCAAAGGCCCAGTTCACCTTAGATTGACAGAGAGACAGTTTCAATCTTTACTCTGCTCTGATAAAATACACATTTCAAAAGCATTATGGGCTAGCCTAGGTGCACCTGGAGGTTGTACTGAAGCACTAAATTTAGCACAGCGGTAGATTTATGTAAACTGAAAAAATTTCGGTATGGAGCCACCCTAGATTTGGCCCATGGGGGAACGTGGCAGCAATTTTTTTAAATAGCCGTATATGATAACACTATTTTACAAATCAGAAGGTCTATCTTGAGAAAAACACACAGATTTATCTAGCATGAAAAAATTTAGATATGGAGCCACCATAGATTTGGACTACGTAACATTGCAATAATCTGAAACTTTCTGTCCAAAATTGATGCAGGAAAATGAATCCATGCATTTGTCACTTCTAGGTTAGACTACTGCAATGCTCGACTTCCGATAACCCAGATAAAGCACTAAATAAACCTCAGTTAGTGCTTAAACGGCAGCAAGAATCTAGACTAGAACCCCAAAATTGTATCATATTACCCCAGTGCTAGCATCTCTACACTGGCTTCCTGTTAAGGCTAGGGCTGATTTCAAAGTTTAACTGCTAACCTACAAAGCAATACATGGGCTTGCTCCTACCTATCTTTACGATTTGGTCCTGCTTAACATACCTACACGTACGCTACAGTCACAAGACGCAGGCCTCCTTACTGTCCCTAGAATTTCTAAGCAAACAGCTGGAGGCAGGACTTTCTCCTATAGAGCTCCATTTTTATGAAAGTGCCTGCCTATCCATGTGAGAGAAGCAGACTCGGTCTCGACCTTTTAGTCTTTATTTAAGACTAATTTCTTCAGTAGGTCTAGTTTGCCCCAGGAGTGTGAAGGTGAACGGAAAGGCACAGGAGCAACGAACCGCCCTTGCTGTCTCTGCTTGGCCGGTTTCCCTCTCTCCACTGGGATTCTCTGCCTCAAACCCTATTACAGAGTCACTGGCATAGTGATGCTCTTCCATGCCATCCCTAGGAGGGGTGCAACTCACTTGAGTGGGTTGAGTCACAGACGTGATCTTCCTGTCCTGGTTGGCGCCCCCCTCTTTGGGTTCTTCCGTGGGGGAGATCTCGTGGGCTATCCTCGGTCTTGTCTCAGGATAGTAAGTTGGTGGCCAGAAGACCACTGGCCACCCCTCATAGCCTGGTTCCTCTCTAGGTTTCTTCCTAGGTTCCGGCCTTTCTAGGGAGTTTTTCCTTAAACACCGTGCTTCTACACCTGCATTGCTTGCTGTTTGGGGTTTTAGGCTGGGTTTCTGTACAACACTTTGTGACATCAGCTGATGTAAGGGCTCTATACATACATGTGATTGATTGATTGGACCCTGGGGACTGTGGCGGCCATCTTACAAAAAGGCCACTGTCAGTAATACAATGTTAGATAAACACACCAAATTTGGCACAGAGGAAGATGCATGTACCCTGAAAAGATTTAGATATAGACCCATCATAGATCTGGCCCTTGGATCGTGACAGACATTTTACTAAAAGGTTGCAGACTGTACCACTACTTTACTAACCTTTAATCTACACAAAGTTATTGCCTATACTTCTTTTATGTATTTTTGGCCTATACTTCTTGCCCTGGATCACCTGAAAACCAAAAACTGTATCAGTAACACAGTATATTACAGTAGGCCAAATTGTAGAATAAATACATTTTCTCAGATGAATGCAGTGGAGGTGAGTTAAAACACACACATAAAACCACCTTCGGCCAAACACAGAATAATATTTTGGATTACTGGTTAAGACGTTTGGTCCCGAAGCGGGAGACCGGGGTTCACGTCCTACCACATGAGGTATTTAACAAATGGCCACTAAAGCTACTTTGGAAAATATCCTAGCCAATGAGGTGGAATAGTGAACTATTATCTCAGGTTATGTTTCAGTCAGAAATGTGCCTGTCGAGCATAATATTTGAATTTCAACCAGTTTTTCTAATTCCAGCTGATTATAATGGACTGCAATTGGAAGAAATTAAAGTCTATAACAGAGTTTAGTCTGACATGGATTTAGCTGTTAACTGTTGATTTGAGACAGCATCAGGTAAAGGTGTATTTCATGGACCTCTAAAATCATCATTCAAAAAATAATGACTGGGTCAGTGGAGCCATACACAGAATAGAAAGAGATGAGTACAGCATCAAAAGCCCTGACACTAGTCAGCTAATTTCCTAGTGGCTACTAAGCAAAATAAACTCCTGGCCTTGGACCTGACCTAAATCCCTGTATTCAAGTGTATGCTGCACATCAACCAATGCTGTATATCAACCAATGGCAGGCATGTTACAAAAATGTTAGGAGATGTACACAAAGGTCTCTTCACTATAACATACAGTATAACATCTAGCCTAATTGGGGTCTAATGCATTTTGTAAGACGGCTGCCACAAAGATACAGGGAGCCACATTACCCTCGAGCATACTCAGTCCATGTTTATGCGTGCGGACAAGCAGACCCACACAGACCCCCACACACACCGCCCCCCACACACATACCAGAATGGGTCCAACCATATGACACTGGTCAGGAATAGAAGGGTCCAAGACACTTGCCACCAGCCCAAGCCACCCGGGCCGACAAGCCCATCGACCGCCACAAGAGTGACCAGTAGAACAGCGAGATTGCACAGCCAGCCTGTCAATAATTTAACTCTCCCCAGCACTATTTCCTTCCCACCTTTTTTTTATAAATTCCCAAGGGTAAGGTTTAGAAACAAATGTCAAAGATGAAACATCAAAAACACAAATATTCATACATAAACACACAGACAAAGCACAGCCTCCATAGAATTCATCTCATAATAATAATAATGTAGAGTTCTTTACTGGCACACAATATAGCTGGGTTGCCCCACCTGCATGCCCCTAGGAATCTACCTATATGGCACCTTCTGTAAGTGTATCTAAAAAAAGGCCTTCGGTACTGTAACATTGTATTACCAACAGCGGCCATTGTGTAAGATGCCACGACCCCCAGGGGCCAAATATGTGGTGGCTCCATATCTAAGTTTTTTCAGGGTTCATAAATCTAGCTCTGTTTTTTTTTTTTAAATATATGATGTCTCAATCTCTAAATCTTTCCAGGGTACATTAATCTACCTCTGTGCCAATTGTTGTGCATGTATCTCAAAAAAGGCCGTCAGAATTGTAACATTTTATTACCGACAGTGGCCATTTGTAAGATGGACACCATGGCCCCCAGGTGCCAAATGTGTGGTGGCTCCAGATGTAAATATTTTCAGGGTACATACATCTGCACAATTGATTTGCTTAAATACCTCACTATACTGTAGTACATCACACTACACACCTGTCCGTTGATGGGTCGGTCAACTAGGGCAATGGCTGTCTGGTTCAATTTCAGGTCTGGGGAACCTTTCTCTTCATCCCCCTTGTCCTCTGGATGGACTGTATTGTTGGGTAGGTATCCATTCACACCATTCTGGGAAGGGAAGAGAAATAAGGTCACTAACAGTGCAATTTTTGTGTGTGTGTTTGTTAATCCTACACTACCGTTCAAAAGTTTGGGGTCACTTTGTTGTTGAAAGAAAAGCCAATTTGTTACCATAAAAATAACATCAAATTGATCAGAAATACAGTGTAGACATTGTTAATGTTGTAAATGACTATTGTAGCTGTAAACGACTGATTTTTAATGGAATATCTACATAGGCGTACAGAGGCCCATTATCAGCAACCGTCACTCCTGTGTTCCATTGGCACGTTGTGTTAGCTAATCCAAGTTCATCATTTTAAAAAGCTAATTGATTATTAGAAAACACTTTTACAATTATGTTAGCACAGCTGAAAACTGGTTGTCCTGATTAAAGAAGCAATAAAACTGGCCTTCTTTAGATTAGTTGAGTATCTGGACCGTCAGCATTTGTGGGTTCGATTACAGGCTCAAAATTGCCAGAAACAAAGACCTATCTTCTGAAACTCGTCAGTCTATTCTTGTTCTGAGAAATGAAGGCTATTCCATGCGAGAAACAGCCTAGAAACTAACTTCATTAAATAGTACCCGCAAAACACCAGTCTCAAAGTCAACAGTGAAGAGGCGACTCCGGGATGCTGTCCTTCTAGACAGAGTTCCTCTGTCCAGTGTCTGTGTTCTTTTGACCATCTTTAATCTTTTATTTTTATTGGCCAGTCTGAGATATGGATTTTTCTTTGCAACTCTGCAAAGAATTGGTCCAACCATATCAGGTTGGTCCCATTGTCAGCATCCCGGAGTCGCCTCTTCACTGTTGACGTTGAGACCGGTGTTTTGCGGGTACTATTTAATGAAGCTGCCAGTTGAGGACTTGTGAGGCGTCTGTTTCTCAAACTAGACACTCTAATGTACTTGTCCTCTTCTTTCAAAAACAAGGACATTTCTAAGTCAATTCAAATCAAATGTATTTATATAGCCCTTCGTACATCAGCTGATATCTCAAAGTGCTGTACAGAAACCCAGCCTAAAACCCTAAACAGCAAGCAATGCAGGTGTAGAAGCAAGTGACCCCAACCATTTGAACAGTGGTGTGTTGGACGTGTGTGTATAATACCTTTTTTGCCTCTTTTTTAGCTTTGTTTTTTTCTTTCTTGTCTTTCCTCTTTTCTTCAGTGTCTCTTTTCTTCTTCATCATCAGCAGCATTCCAATGTCAATTCCACTCTGTGTAAGAAAATGAAACGGTGCGCTTGAGATAATGAGAGAAAGCAATTCAGAGAAAGAGGGCTATTGAGAGAAAGACACACAAACACTAGTGATGCGTGGTTCAGCTGTTTGTTCACCCGCACACACCCACAATTGCTAATAACACATGTTCAACCACAGGGGTGTGTCAGGAAATATTTGTGCTATTTTCACAGTGGAAATTACGAGCGCAATAGGTGGAAGTGGCACAAAACGACTGTTTTAATGAATAAATAAATGCATTGTAGGTGTGACGAGGGCATGGCCACTCACTGGCCAATCAACATGTTTCATGACCTAATGCCGTGTCCACATGCTATCGGAGTTATCGGAAGCTACTAGTTCCCAGTGGGAAATTTCACTTGAATGACCCCGAATCCAAGTCAGAATAACAAGTGGGAAACTCTGAGAAAATGTTGTTACCCGAGTTGCCGAGTTGTGACGTTTCACCACTGACCTTTTACTCTTTCAACCAAAAGATGGAAATAAATTGCTCATCAATATGAATAATGAAGCTGGTCTGACCATATTGTCAATGTTAAGCAAGCTAGCTACCTAATTATTAGCTTGATACGCTTGCTGACATTGCTATCTAAAATCTTATTGGTTGAAGAATTGTTCAGAGTTCAGAAGCACTTGAACACATCCATGTCAGACTTAAGACTTCCCACAAGCAAGTGAAGCCAGCCTAATATGGCATGCCGTTGTCTCAAGTTCATTGACAGTCTTTGCATTGTCATCAACTCTGAATATTCCTAGTAGAACACTTCAACCAAAGAACCATATGCGCATTTTTTTTCAGATGAGTACTGATGTATCTTATTATTACTGGAATGTTCAGAGTTCTCAACTGACATTAATGTATTTCAATCAAATAACATTTTATTAGTCACATGCGCCGAATACAAGATGTAGAACTTACAGTGAAATGCTTACTTACGAGCCCCTAACCGAGCCCCTAACCAAAAATATGGATAAGAATAAGAGATAAAAGTAATTAAAGAGCAGCAGTAAAAAATAACAATATACAGTTGAAGTCGGAAGTTTACATACACTTAGGTTGGAGTCATTAAAACTTGTTTTTCAACCACTCCACTAATTTATTGTTAACAAACTATAGTTTTGGCAAGTCGGTTAGGACATCTACTTTGTGCATGACACAAGCAATTTTTCCAACAATTGTTTACAGACAGATTAATTCACTAATAATTCACTGTATCACAATTCCAGTGGGTCTGAGGTTTACATACACTAAGTTGATTGTGCCTTTAAACAGCTTGGAAAATTCCAGAAAATGATGTCATGGCTTTAGAAGCTTCTGATAGGCTAATTGACATAATTTGCATAAATTGGAGGTGTACCTGTGGATGTATTTGAAGTCCTAACTTCAAACTCAGTGCCTCTATGCTTGACATCATGGGAAAATCAAAATAAATCAGCCAAAACCTTTTTTTTTGACCGCCACATGTCTGGTTCATCCTTGGGATACATTTCCAAAAGCCTGAAGGTACCACATTCAACTGTACAAACAATAGTACGCAAGTATAAACACCATGGGACCACGCAGCCATCATTCCGCTCAGGAAGGAGACGCACAAAAGTGCATATCAATCCCAGAACAACAGCAAAGGACCTTGTGAAGATGCTGGAGGAAACAGGTACAAAAGTATCAATATCCACAGTAAAACGAGTCCAATATTGACATAACCTGAAAGGCTGCTCAGCAAGGAAGAAGCCACTGCTCCAAAACCACCATAAAAAAGCCAGACAACGGTTTGCATCTGCACATGGGGACAAAGCTCGTACTTTTTGGAGAAATGTCCTCTGGTCTGATGAAACAAAAATAGAACTGTTTGGCTATAATGACCATCATTATGTTTGGAGGAAAAAGGGGGAGGCTTGCCGAAGAACAACATCCTAACTGAAGCACGGGGGTGGCAGCATCATGTTGTGGAGGTGCTTTTCTGCAGGAGGGACTGTGGCACTTCACAAAATAGATGGCTTCATGAGGGAGGAAAATTATGTGGATATATTGAAGCGACATCTCAAGACATCAGTCAGGAAGTTAAAACTTGGTCGCAAATGGGTCTTCCAATTGGACAATGACCCCAAGCATACTTCCAAAGTTGTGGCAAAACGGCTTAAGGACAACACAGTCAAGATATTGGAGTGACCATCACAAAGCCCTGACCTCACAGTTCGTTCTGTTAGGTGACCTAAACTGGGATATGCTTAACACCCCAGCAGTCCTGCAATCTAAAATAGATGCCCTCAATCTCACAGAAATTATCAAGGAACCCACCAGGTACAACCCTATATCCGTAAACATGGGCACCCTCATAGATATATTCCTGACCAACTTGCCCTCCAAATACACCTCTGCCTTCTTCAACCAGGATCTCAGCAATCACTGCCTCATTACCTGCATCCGCTATGGGTCCGCGGTCAAACGACCACCCCTCATCATTGTCAAACGCTCCCTAAAACCCTTCTCCGAGCAAGCCTTTCTAATCGACCTGGCTCGAGGATCCTGAAAGGATATTGACCTCATCCCGTCAGTCGAGGATGCCTGGTCGTTCTTTAAAAGTAATTTCCTCACTATCTTAAATAAGCATGCCCCTTTCAAAAAATGTAGAACTAAGAACAGATATAGCCCTTGGTTCACTCCAGACCTGACTGCCCTCAACCAGCACAAAAACATCCTGTGGCGGACTGCAATAGCATCGAATAGGCCCCGCGATATGCAACTGTTCAGGGAAGTCAGGAAACAATACACGCAGTCAGTCAGGAAGGCAAAGGCTAGCATTTTCAAACAGAAACTTGCATTCTGTAGCTTTAACTCCAACAAGTTCTGGGACACTAAAGTCCATGGAGAACAAGAGCACCTCCTCCCAGCTGCCCACTGCACTGTGCATAGGTAACACTATCACCACCGATACATCCACGATAATCAAGAATTTCAATAAGCATTTCTCTACGCCTGGCAATGCTTTCCTCCTGGTTACCCCTGCACCGGCCAACATCTCTGCACCACCCGCAGCTACATGCCCAAGCCTAAACAGCTTCTCCTTCACCCAAATAGCAGATGTTCTGAAAGAGCTGAAAAACCTGGATCAGTACAAATCAGCTGGGCTAGTTAATCTGGACCCTCTCTTTCTAAAATTATCCGCCCGCCATTGTTGCAACCCATATTACCAGTCTGTTCAACCTCTTTCATATCGTCCGAGATCCCTAAAGATTGGAAAGCTGCCGCGGTCATCCCCCTCTTCAAAGGGGGTGACACTCTAGACCCAAACTGTTATAGACCTATATCCATCCTGCCCTGCCTTTCTAAAGTCTTCGAAAGCCATGTTAATAAACAGATCACTGACCATTTCGAATCCCGCTGTACCTTCTCCTCTGTGCCATCCGGTTTCAGAGCTGGTCACGGGTGCACCTCAGCACGCTCAAGGTACTAAATGATATAACTGCCATCGATAAAAGATTGTACTGTGTAGCCGTCTTCATCGACCTGACCCAGGCTTTCGACTCTGTCAATCACCGTATTCTTATCGGCAGACTTAACAGCCTGGTTCACCCACTACTTCTCAGAGTTCAGTGTGTCAAATCGGAGGGACTGTTGTCCGGACCTTTGGCAGTCTCTATGGGGTACCACAGGGTTCAATTCTCGGGCCAACTCTTTTCTCGGTATTTATCAATGATGTCGCCCTCGCTACATATTCGTTGCCAGACCCCCTGGCTCCAGGTCATCTATAAGTCTTTGCTAGGTAAAGCTCCGCCTTATCTCAGCTCACTGGTCACCATAACACCCACCCGTAGCACGCGTTCCAGCAGGTATATCTCACTGGTCATCCCCAAAGCCAACACCTCTTTGGCCGCCTTTCGTTCCCGTTCTCTGCTGCCAGTGACTGGAACGAATTGCAAACATCGCTGAAGCTGGAGACTTATATTTCCCTCACTAACTGTGAACATCAGCTATCCCAGCAGCTAACCGATCGCTGCAGCTGTACATAGCCCATCTGTAAATAGCCCATCCAATCTACCTACCTCATCCCCATGTACATTTTATTTACTTTTCTGCTCTTTTGCACACCAGTATTTCTACTTGCACATTATCATCTGCACATCTGTCACTCCAGTGTTAATTTGCTAATTTGTAATTACTTGCTACTATGGCCTATTTATTGCCTTACCTCCTCACGCCATTTGCACACACTGTATATAGACTTTCTATTTTCTATTGTGTTATTGACTGTACGCATGTTTATTCCATGTGTAACTCTGTTGTTGTTTGTGTCGCACTGCTTTGCTTTATCTTGGCCAGGTCGCAGTTGTAAATGAGAACTTGTTCTCAACTAGCCTACCTGGTTAAATAAAGGTGAAATAAAACAACTCAATCCTATAGAACATTTGTGAGCAGAACTGAAAAAGCATGTGCGGGCAAGGAGGCCTAAAAACCTGACTCAGTTACACCAGCTCTGTCAGGAGGAATGGGCCAATATTCACGCAACTTATTGTGAGAAGCTTGTGGAAGTCTACCTGAAACGTTTGACGCAAGTTAAACAATTTAAAGGCAATGCTACCAAATACTAATTGAGTGTATGTAAATTTCTGAACCACTGGGAATGTGATGAAAGAAATAAAAGCTGAAATAAATAATTCTCTCTACTATTATTCTGACATTTCACATTCTTAAAATAAAGTGGTGATCCTAACTGACCTAAGACAGAGCATTTTTACTAGGAATAAATGTCAGAAATTGTGAAAAACTGAGTGTAAATGTATTTGGCTAAGGTGTTTGTAAACTTCCGACTTCAACTGTATACAGGGGGGTGCCGGTACAGAGTCAATGTGCGGGGGCACAGGTTAGTTGAGGTAGTATGTACAAGTAGGTAGAGTTAATTAAAGTGACATAGATGACAACAGAGAGTGGCAGTGGTGTGGAGATGGGGAGGGGGGGGGCAATGCGAATCGCCTGGGTAGCCATTTGATTAGATGTTCAGGAGTCTTATAGTTTGGAGGTAGAAGCTGTTTAGAATCCTCTTGGACCTAGACTTGGCGCTCCGGTAGCGTTTGCCGTGTGGTCGTAGGGAGATCAGTCTATGATTAGGGTGGCTGGAGTCTTTGACAATTTTTAGGGCCTTCCTCTGACAACACCTGGTATAGAGGTCAAGGTTGGCAAGAAGCTTGGCCCCAGTGATGTACTGTGCTGTACACACTACCCTCGGTCGTGCTTTGAGGTCGGAGGCTGAGCAGTTGCAATACCAGGCAGTGATGCAACCCGTCAGGATGCTCCTGATGGTGCAGCGTGGATCTGACGACCCACGCAAAAACGTTTTAGTCTCCTGAGGGGGAATAGGTTTTGTCGTGCCCGCTTCACAGCTGTCATGGTATGCTTGGACCATGTTAGTTTGTTGGTGATGTGAACACCAAGGAACTTGAAGCTCTCAACCTGCTCCACTACAACCCTGTCAATGAGAATGGGGGTGTGCTCGGTCCTCTTTTTCGTGTAGTCCACAATCATCTCCTTTGTCTTAAGTTGCATTTAACTCATTTAGCAGACATTCTTATCCAGAGTGACTTACAGGATCAATTAGGGTTCCATGCCTTGCTCATGAGCACATCGTAAGATTTTTTACCAAGTTTGATCTGGGATTCAAACCAGCAAACTTTTGATTACTTGCCTAACCCTCTTAAGCACTAGGATACTTGCTTATGGTCTGTATGTAATATCAAGACTCTGGATGATTCATATCGATGTGCTGCTACCGTCTCTTATGAACGAAAATAACTTCTGGACATCAGAACTGGGATTACTCAACACGAACTGGAAGAATCTTTTTCCTTTAACGATGAGAAAGATATACTGCTCTCCCAGGAACAGGCCCAGATCCCCGTCATTTGCGTGATGAAAAAACGGAGGAAAAGAGGACGCAGATCGGGCTGCCTTTTGAGAATCCGTAGGCGAGCGAGTAAACTCCCACTACCATCAATTCTACTTGCTAACATGCAATCATTGGAAAATGAAATTGATGACCTACGTTTACGATTATCCTACCAATGGGACACTACCCCAAGCCATAAGACTATTGAACAATTAATCAAATGGCCACCGGACTATTACATTGACTCCCCCCCTCCATTTTTTTTGTACACTGCTGCTCGCTGTTAATTATCTATGCATAGTCACTTCACCCCTACCTACACGAACAAATGACCTCTAACCTGGACCCCCGCACACTGACTTGGTACTGGTACCCCCTGTATATAGCCTCGTTAATGTTATGTTTTTGTGTTACTTTTTATTATTTTTTTACTTTCGTTTATTTGTTAAATATTTTATTATCATTTTCATTATCATTTTCATATTTCATCATCAAATAATTTCCTTTAGAATTGTTTTAAGTATGTTAAAATGCAGATTTTCTGTGTTGGAAGGGTGTGGGTGTATACCTTCTCCTGCAGTGCATCCAGGTATAGCTGAGCGTTGGTATAGTACATTGTGGTGGAGGAACGGAAGATAGTGATACCTGGTATCTCTTTTGCCTGTGGGACAAACCAACACACAAACAGGGGACTTCAATAGATGGTCATCTAAAAACTGTTTTAAAACCCACTGTTGAATAACCCACTCACACCCACCTAATTACATATTACAGTTCTGTTTTTTTGCTTTGATTTTATTTTCAAAAGTATGTGATGAGTTTCCAAAACTCTTAGTACAAAGCTCCAAACTGGTAACACTTGTAACATTGATAGTCTTGCATTCAAAACCTTTCATTGTGCATTAATCTTGTTTGTTCACCACACAACCACTGAAATCGTTGCATGCCTCATCCATGAGGTGGTACGCTCATGGGGATGGCAATCATAAATCTTTCACCTGTATTGTAATGATGTAATGTGTATTTTACAGTAATGTATTGTACTTATGTATTGTAGAAGTCCTGTATTTGGCTCAGTTTGTAAGAGCATGGCACTAGACACCAGAGTTCACACACCAGAGTTCTGGGTTCGATTCCAACTGTGGTCACATACCAAAAATGTTGTCACTTTGGACAAAAGGGTCTGCTAAGTAATTGGCATATATTACAGTACTGTATTGGCCAACACAATTTTAGTAAAGCAGTGTGAACTCTGCATTTTATTGTGAAAGGCAATTACTTTATATGAACATGTGTTGCAATGTGAAACATGTATTTCTAGATGAAACACTGATTAAGTTTGGTGAAAAAGGGACTGTATGATTTTGTGTTGTAGTTGTTCAGTTGAAAATGTACTTTTTGGAGACCTGTTTTGAGTTTTGTACTAAAAGTTGTGAAAATGTACCGCATGCTTGTGAAAATTGCACTAAAGCGATACAAAAAACCTGTAAACTCTTCCGACTCACCTCCTCATATGTGTCTGTATCCAGGTAGAGCTCAGTCCCAGGAACATGCCCCAGGATAGAGTACCGCGGCCTGGGAGAGAGAGCGCGATAGAGAGAGAACGGATGTTATCTACTTTATGAAGAAAGAGGAAGAAAGAGTCGCGACCAGTAGGGTCGCCCCAAATATTATAATAATACTAGTACAGATTTTTGTATGGGACAATATATAACATTTATGTATGGGACAATATATAACATTTATGTATGGGACAATATATAACATTTTTGAGAAAGATATTTACTGGTTTCTTTTCTTTTCGGTAAGAGATTGAAATGTAATGAAGGTTATTTTTTGATGTAAAAATGTAAATGTACCGATTTTAAGGTTGTATCATCATATTTGGGGTGGGGTCGCGAGAAATTATTGCGCAAAAAAATGGGGTACCCGCTGAAAAAGTTTGAATACCACTGTTTTAGAAGGTAAATCTCTCTTTTATATTATCTCTCTATTACTCTCTCTTATAACAAAACAAAGCAAACAAACACGTGAGCTCACGCACACACACACATACACACTTTTAAAATTGTATAAACTGCCTTAATTTTGCTGGACCCCTGGAAGAGTAGCTGCTGCCGAGGTAGCTAATGGGGATCCATAATAAATACAAATAAAATACACTCAGACTCACAGTTGTGTTCTGAAGATGACAGTGAGCATAGCGAAGCCGATGGATGCAGCCAGGCCGAGGTCCAGGTTCAGCAAAATAGTACACACCAGAGTTACCAACCACACCAGCTAGGGGACAGCAGAGACACAGGTAATCAATATGGGGAATACCCAGGAATCAGGGTTTCCCAAACCCCATTTGAGTCATATGCGTTAATCTCAAGTTAGGATGCATGTTTTAGTGTATAGATGTGTTGCTCACCACTCGGACTCACGAGTGGTGCGGCAGTCTAAGGCACTACATTTCAGTATACAAGGCGTCACTATTGACCCTGGTTCCAATCCAGGCTAAATTACATCCGGCTGGGTTTGGGAGTCCATATACGTTAATCTCAAGTTAGGATGCATGTTTTAGTGTATAGATGTGTTGCTCACCACTCGGACTCACGAGTGGCGCGGCGGTCTAAGGCACTACATTTCAGTATACAAGGCGTCACTATAGACCCTATTTCGAATCCAGGCTAAATCACATCTGGCTGGGGTTGGGAGTCCAGCCGGACACACAATTGGCCCAGCATCGCCAGGGTAAGCCGTCAATGTAAATAAGAATTTGATCTTAACTGACTTGTCTAGTTAAATAAAGGTAACAATAATAATAAAAGTTCTCACCAGGTCGACCTTACTGCTCTTCCAGAGTTCAGGAATGTCTTTAAATTGCATAAAAAGGCCTCTCAGGTTCACAAGCACTATACAGGCCAGGACAGCCTAGGGGACACACAAACACTCATCAGATCAGTGGTGTTATCTTTGTTTGGCTGGCGTGGAGGTGATGGAGAGATAGATACCTTGGGTAGCTCCTCAAACAGTGTCCCCAGTTGCAGAATGAAGATTAGCACAAGTACTGAAGAAATCAGCCCCACAACCTGACAAAATGTACAAACACACACATCAGTTAGTGTGTACGTTTGCGTAAATATTAGCAAGTGTAGATGCGTGTATGTGCATGCATGAGTGTATGTCTGTGTGTGTTACCTGTGTCTTGCCCCCAGTGCTATCCTGGAGGAGGGTACGGGGCGGAGAAGCAGCAACAACGTGGCATTGAAAGAATCCTCCCACTATGTTACTGAGACCAATAGCCACCATCTCCTGGAAAGAGAGAAAGAAGACCAAGAGAGTGAAAGAGAGGGGGGAGATTAGAGGAATGCAGAGGCTCAATTACATTGGGGTTTATTTACTTGTGGCCACCCCCAGTAAATAAGTCATAGTGCTTATTCAGTGGTATATTCAGAATTTTTTTCACTGCTCCTGGTGTACTTCTCCTTCATATTTGACTGAGCAGAGCGTGTCGGCAATTAAACATTCAGGACCAGAGCTGTAAGCTGGTACAGACACTGTGTGTTCCCTTCCTGTCTCACTCCTTCAGAGCAAAGCAACCCCAAGCACATGCCTCTGTTGGTCTGCTTGCATGCCAGTGTGTGTGTGTGTGTGTTTGTGTTTGTGCGTGTGTGTGTGTGTGTGTGTGTGTGTGTGTGTGTGTGTGTGTGTGTGTGTGTGTGTGTGTGTGTGTGTGTGTGTGTGTGTGTGTGTGTGTGTGTGTGTGTGTGTGTGTGTGTGTTTGTGCGTGCGTGCGTGCGTGCATGTCCCACCTGGTTGCTGTCCACAGTGTAGCCGTGTTTTTGGCCGAAGATTTTGCCCAAGGAGATGTTAACGGCATATCCCACTATGCCAACTGCGAATGCATCACCAACTATCGAACCCCACAGACTAATGTCAGGTGAACTGGGAGGCTGTAGTCTAAGGATAGAGAGGAAAGGGAGATGGGGAGAAGACAGGAGTGGAGAGAAAGGGAGAGAAGGAGAGGGAGAGATTCAAGTGGACAGGGGGAGGAAGGGATAGAAGAGAATTATGTGGTTCAAAGACACTGTAAAAATGTATCTCATTGATTACTGCCTCATCCAGACCCCTCCTTGCCCAACACATCCCCTTGATTATTGCTGCTGGTAACAAGTGTTGAAACATGTACACAAACAAATAATTACATTGGGGTTTAATTGTGTATCAATGCACAGGCTATGTTATGATGGCTCAAAGTAACCTAAATGATAAACAAAGTGATAAAGGACCTATAGGCTACCTGAGGTAAAGCATTGTTATGAAGAAAATGATTTGATACTTGAAAGAATGAAATGATCAATTTACACCAGTAACAATGATCAAGCTTATGAATACTGTCTCCTCCATTCAGATAAGCTGCCTACAACAGCTGCTATTGAGCAGTAGCAGTAGCCACTTTCTACTGTAGCTTTTGTCTTTGGCAGTCCTGAAATCTGAAGACCATGCAGAATCAGCTAAAACACATGTCCAAAACTGCCTTAGCAAATCTTGATGAAACAGGTTGACATTTACAGGCTGTTGATAATTGTTTCACTGTCAACACACTTCTCTGCTCACTGTATCTGTGTTTCCTTATCTGACTTTGACATTTTTATCTATTCGCCTTATCTAGCCCGGCCCACTCGACCCAGTTCCATTCGAACGCGATTGTGTTTGTGTTTCCCTTTCACAACTTCTGTCCACGCTAGCGAATTACCTCAGAGTGGTAGCCAGCTAATAATTAAAAAACATGCGTCATTAACACATCTTAACAAATTAACAAAAACAAAACATTTAGGAACACACACAAATGGCTCTTCTATCTCAAGCTATCCATCTTGTACATGTGGTGTCCTCCTCTGACAGCTGTGTGCCTCTTTTTGTAAAGGTTGGAGTTGTTCATTTGACCTTCCTGTCGTGTAGCAGATCACGGATTGTGAAGCTCCGGTCACCCATGACCTCATCACCTGGACAGAGGTACTCCAGGAACCCAGAATCCGATGTTTATATATTTGTCGCTACATATACCTCCATATGCTGAGGAGATGAACATCAATGGCCACCAGGTACTTGATAGTGTTCTGGGCGTAGTAATGGCTGAATGACTCTCCCCTTGAATCCAGATTCTTGCACTTCTGTAAAGCAGTTTCTGAGCAGTCAATAATGCAGGTTGTTCCTGGGTGGTGGTCCTTAAAACATTGTTGCATTGTAGCACGGATGGTCTACCTTTGCAGCCATGGAATGTACTCCCTCAGATTCTTTTCCATCATGTCAATCCAATAACTAATCACTCGACTGACAACACTCTGGGAAACACCAAACCTCCCTGCTAGGTACTGGTGCAGCAAGTTGAGCTTCAGCGTCATCAGTGTCATCAGGAGTTGGTCTGTCAAGTCCAACTGAAAGCTGCCTTTGTAGAGGGATAGAAGATGTTCCTCCAGGGTAGAAAAGGCACCAAGAGACACGCCTGTATGCAGTCGACAGAGTGCTTCGTTCCTCAGCAGGGTTTTGGAGAGAGGTGCTGCTGGGCACTGTGTCCCTGCCTCACAGGTGGTGGGCTTTACATGATCACCTGAGCTGTAGTTGTGATCACTTAGAGACGGGTCTTCCCATTGGGTTTGGGCATCCTTCTCTGAAGGCATATACATTCGTTCTATCTGTGTTGGCCAATTCCCATTTTCAATTTGGTGACACTTGAGCCTGTTGTGTCATCTGTTAAGAAACCAGTATGGCTTGTTAAACAAGTCAATGGACAATTAATAACAAAACCATACAATAATACACCATACTGCATGGACGCTCCTAATAATATTTAATAATCATAATAATTAAAACTTCTTAGGGCCAGCGGGTCATCTGTCGACATCTTCCGGTGAAATTGGAGGGCGCACAATTCAAATAAAAATTCGTAAAAATTCTGGATATTAAACATCTAGGTACATACAAGTGCCTGAAATCTGTTAACTTCATAATGCAGTCAGATTAACAAGGATTTAAGCTTTTAACCGATGTAAGATACTTGTATGTACCAAAATGTTTAATATCCATAATTTTTTGTATTATTTATTTGAATTGCGTGCCCTCCGATTTCACCAGAAGTTGTCGACAGGTGTCCCGCTAGCGGGACTCCTATCCCAGAGAGGTTTTAATTAATTAAAAGCTGAAATTCTTGTTAATCTAACTGCATTGTCTGATTTACAATAGGCTTTACAGCGAAAGCATGCCATGCGATTGTTTGAGGACGGTGCCCGACATCAAAATATTCTTCAACCAGCACAGGCTTTGTAAAATCACAAATAGCAATTAAATATTCACTTACTTTTGAACATCTTCCTCTGATTTGCAATCCCAAGGGTCCCAGCTACAACATGCATAGTCGTTTTGTTAGATAAAAATCTTCTTTATATCCCAAAGAATCTGTTTAGTTGACACCGGCGATTTGAGTAATCCACTCGTTCAACGTGCAGAGAAAGGAATCAAAAAACTACTGCTAAACTTTGTTAAAACAAGTCAAACTACATTTCTACTAAATCCTCAGTTACCCTAAAATGTAATTAAACTATAATATTTCATACAGAAAGAAGGATGTTCAATAGAAAAGTAAAATTAGCAAGTGCACGTCCTCTTCGTCGCGAGCTCACAGACTGATTTCCAACTCTGACTCCCAGTACTAAAACTCAACATTCTTCCTCATTTGGGAAGAAACAAGCCTGAAACCTTGAACAAAGACTGTTGACATCTAGTGGAAGCCATAGGAATTGCAATATGGGAGCTGGAATTGCATAGGACCCATAGCTTTCATTGAAATAGCATTCGCTCTCAAAAAATAAAACTTTTTCCGGTTGGTTTTTCTTTGTATTTTCTCCTACCATATCAATTGTGTTATAGTCTCATACATTATTTTAACATTTCTACAAACTTCAAAGTGTTTCTATCCAATGGTACCAATTAAATGCATATCCTGGCTTCTGGGCCTGAGTAACAGGCAGTTGACTTTGGGCACGTCAATCAGACAGGAAGTGGAGAAAAACAGATCCTAGCCTGAAGAAGTTTTAATTACATATAAAATGTGAGTTTTTATTATTGAGTTGTAGAGGAAAAAAATGCGTATATTATGAGACTGTGCTTAGATACAAATGTAAGAGGGAGACACAAAATGAGAGCAGGAAAACTGTTCAAGCATTTGGCTTACCTGTCACTGATGACTGCCTGACCAACACCCGATGCTTCTTCATGAGTGGAGCGTCGTAGCCAAGCCATTTTTTGGGGTAAGGATGCTCCACTGTAGGCTTCTTGTCAAAGAAGTGGTAGGAGCCCACAAAGGGATGTTTTGGTGATTTCTTTAGGTTCAAATGCTTTGAGCCAAAACCGCAGTCTCCGCGTCTTTAGGAGGTGGATGCAGGTCGTATGGGGCTCCACAGGTACATTCAGATCGACGTAGAGGTTGGTGTTCAAAACATTGCTGTAAAAACTGCCTCCTCTTCATCCAATTGTTGAGACAGCCTCGTACTGAACATATAATGCTTGTCATGTTGACCAATTTTATGATTCTGTGCGGTTCTGTCAGTGTAAAACTATCAAGCTCTCAACTAAAAGTACCACTTTTGCATGTGCCAGCGTCGCACAAATGTTGCCGGAAATAGAAACACAGTTGCAACTAACTCGCGATCACTGTGACATTCCAGAACAAGGCGAATAGGATGACTCTCTCCCAATGAACTACACCATATCACCTTCCCCTATCTTTCCTCTTCCTCTCCTCTTCTCCTGTGGATTCAACTGATCTTAGAACACCCCACCCATCCACAAACAAACACTAACGCACAAACCCACACTCATAAACACTCACCCTTTGGGGATCTGTCCGATGACGGCCACTTTGTATTGGCTGCGCAGTTTGCAGTAGTAAGAGATAAGTGTTGCTACTATGATCTGTAACACACACATAGACACACATAAGTTACCATGCTCACAAAAACACAACATCGCCTGTCCTGTTGTGTACATGTGCATTTTTTAGTAAATCATTATTTCAGACCTTTGTGGCTTTGCTGTGTTTGGATTCCATGCACAAATACAGGCCGATTATTTAACATAACTAATCACTTCACCATATTTTAATGGATCAATGTGACTGACTAGGCACACACACACATGCACACAGAGAAACACATACACTCCTCTTGATGAAATTACAAAATTATGTGAAAATATGGAACATTAAACTGAAAATAAGGTTAACCACATTCTGGCCTTACTCTCCTATCAGGCCATGGGGACAGGTTGCCCTCTAGTGGTTTTCACTAGAAGTGTCGTTCAAGAGACCAAAAGAGAGAGAGAGGAATGAGGAGCAAAAGACTAGAGGATGATTGTATGACAAATAAACGGAAACACACAGAGAGGTGTTAGGTGTAGAGCAGGGTTTCCCAAACTTGGTCCACGTGTTTGTTTTTGCCCGTTGCACTACACAGCTGATTCAAATAACCGAGGTTGGTTAACCCTGGTGTAGAGGACTTACCGTTATGAGTTCTATAGGAACAGGCACAGGCATTTTCTTCTCATAGTAAATGTTGAGTTCTTTGACCGTTATGAGGACTGCCAAGGCCACTAGAGTTACCACCACGGCCGCAACGTTAGTCTCTGGCAGATGTCTACAGATATCTATTAGGAGCTAGAGAGAGAGAGAAGGGAGAGAGAGAGAGGAGGGAATAGAGAGAGAGAGGAGAGAATAGAGAGGGAGAGAGAGAGTGTTTCTGCATACATGCAGTAGTTGGAAAACATATACAACTTTTGCACGTGTGAATCATCTGTTTCTGTGTGTGGATGTGTTGTGTGCACTCACATAGACCTGAGACAGCGGTCCGGAGAAGCGTGCAGTGCGGATCCCAAAGAGGCTTGCGAGTTGGGAAAGTACCACCTGTATACCTGCTCCTGTCATGTAACCACGTACCAGGGGATCGGACAGGAACGTCACCACAAAACCAAACCGAATCATTCCCAGCAGAAACAGAAAGATCCCACTCAGTAAAGTGGTGCTGGCTGCTATCTGTACTCTGAGGGCATCGCGGGCTACTACATCTAGAACTGCAGTCCCATTGGTTCCATTTAGGGTCATGAAGTTACTGTTTGGGGCCAGCCTCTCTGTTGTGGTGCCTATCATGATGCTGGTCACAGCAAATGTGCCTGAGGGAACACACACACATAACACACACAAGATCATGTTAGTGAATTAATTAGCATATTCCTTTGACCAAATGATATTAAAACATTCAAATTCTCTCTCTTTCTCCTTCCCCCCTTCAACGCTCTGTCTTGCCTACGGAGATGTGTTTGGAGGTGCCAAAGATGCAGTACATGAGTACAGGGTAGAAGGAAGTGTAGAGGCCATACACTGGGGGCACAGAGGCCAGGAGAGCATAGGCCAAACCTGGGGAAACATTACAGAAATGTCAGTCTCCATCGTCTTCACAAAATAGATAGTTATCATATAGTATTCTCAGCCCAAAGAGATGCAACACTAACTTGAGATCAACTTGTGTAAATCAGGCTTTCACCTCAAGCATTGGTAACAATGAAATATTTACATGCGGTTTCACTCAGTGGTGTAAAGTACTACTTAAGTAATTCATTTGGGAAGGCCTATCTGTACTTTAATATTTCTATTTGTCACAACTTTTACATTTACTCAACTACATTCCTAAAGAAAATAATGTACTTTTTAAACATTTTCCTTCACCCCCAAGAGAACTGGTTACATTTTGAATGCTTAGCAGGACATGAAAACTGTCCAATTTATTCACTTATCAAGAGAACATCCTTGGTCATCCCTACTGCATCAGATCTGGCGAACTCACTAAACACAAATGCTTCATTTGTAAATAATGTCAGATTGTTGGAGATTTTTTTGTGCTGCTGTCTGGTTGGCTTAATATAAGAATTTAACTTTACTTATACTCAAGTATAACAATTGGTACTTTTGAACTTACAGTAAGTACATTTTAAAATAAATAGTTTAGACTTTTACTCAAGTAGTACTTTACTGGTTAACTTTCACTTTTACTTGAGTCATTTTCTATACATTTTGGTCAGGTTCGACAATTTAATACTTTTCCCACCATGTGTTGTTGATTTCAAGTTAGGATTGGACCCTGTGTGTTCAAACAGTAGAGGTGGTACAGACCCATAGGCAGGTGCATGATGCCAACGCTTATGCCAGATATGAGGTCTCCCAGTGCGTCTTGTCTCAATGAGTAACGAGGCAGCCATGACAGGATAGGTACAAAGCTCAGCACAGAACGCTTCAGCTTGGGCACTGAACACCTGAGACCAGGGGGAAGAGTTGGAGTGGTGGAGAGGTGGAGAAGTGGAGAAAAGAATAATAATTTTTTTTTATCCATTTGTGACAACAGATATGTGTCTGCTGTGTGTTGAAGTTGAAGTTGGTGGATAGGGCATGCAGGCAACTCAGCTCCTTGAGTGCCACAGTGAGTGCAGGATTTGGTTCCATTCCATCTCTTACACATCTAATTAAACGAACCAGGAGTCTTACAGCTAGGCTGGAACATAAGACAGCACACATTGTGGCCATTCAGGACCAGGTTTCATCTCCTTTAGTGGCACATAGAGCCTGGTAACACTGTGCCATAGGGCTGTAGGTAAAATCGAGGGAGTAAGCCTACATAGGATTTAGAAAAATGGCGAAATTCTGCAATTAAAATAAATGTTCTATCACTTTGACAATATTATTTAGGGGAAGCATAATTGATTCTAAGTTTAAACATCTTAATAAGATGTTTACGCTCAGATTTTGTACAAATCACTTGCGCTAATCGCGGTTTGAAGTTCACAATGTAGGGGGGAGGTTCTAAGGCAGGGATCCCCAACTGGCGTCCTACTGGCCGAATTTGGCCCACAAATGGTTTTATTTGGCCCCCAAAATTGCCTTTTGTCATTGGACACAAAAGACTGTAAAAACACCAAGAAATCAGCTCCAAGTGATTTTACATTTTTGAAATCTGTTCCCAAGTATTCCCACACATGGTAGAGTGACATGATCGTATAAAAATGAAAGAAAGTTTTGAAATTATTATGTTTTAGTCAAATATTATATCTGTTTGGGATTCTTTCCGTCAAATTGACTTAATAATTGTAATTATTACTAATTATGTTCCGGCCCCCCGACCATCCGCCTAGTTGATGATCCGTGTTCTAAGGGTTGCGCTACATGGTGATGAACTTAGAGATCAGCCAATTAAAACCAGCAACTGTTTTTGCAGCTCCTGCCATAGACTCCTGGTCAAGTCCCATTCTGAGGCATTGTGAATCCAGACATCTTGACAGAGGAAGAGCCGGCTGGTTGACGAGACTATTACTTTTTTAATACAGTAAATAGCCTAAAGTTACTGCTATCTTACAAACTAATGTAACTGTGTTTATTAGTGTGCTTGTTGAAGGCAAGAACGAACACTCTAGATTTCTTACATAGTCTTATTAGGTGTGCTTGCTGAAGGAAAAGCACAACTTTAGATTTATATCTTAGTTTTATAATTCTAAATAAAGTTTGCTTTGCTACCACACCCACAACGGAAGCACAATAATGCGGCATCACATTAGTGGAAACCAAGACTGTTCTCGGGGCAGGCCCTGGTTGTAGCTAGATTTGTTTAAGTAACCGGTGTTAACTTTTACTAACCTTAACATAATTCTCCTAACCTGACACATTATTCTCTTAACCAACCACGTTAATTATTCTAACTTGCAGCGTAAGTTCTCCAAACAAAAAGTAACTTCTGCTAGTCTAAACCGGCAGACCTTGCCTGAGAACAGACTTGGTTTCCACTAATGCGATACAGCCACAAACATGTCCCCGGATTCGCAGGTGGACAAGTTAGAACAGACTCAGGGTCTGTTTCTGTGGCAGCAGAAATGCTAAAAGACTCATGGTTAGTGTAATTTTGGGCAACTAACAGTAAAAACAAGACTTCTCAACACAGAGGTTGAAACATGATGGGCAGTACATCAACATACGAATTGTTTAACAATTTTGGGAGAAAATATAATGTCTACGTTGCACAATAATATCATCATCGCTAACATACTTATTGTTTATTTTATGTATGAGGAGACTCTTCATGATTCCTTAGTTAATGTTATGAAATCTGAAGACACATTAACCGAGACACATTAAACCGATCATATTCACTCTTTCAAACATTATAGGTGCAATATGCAGAAATCGCAACGCCATTTCCTGGTTACTAAAATTCTAATAGTTTAGCTAAGTTCGGTTTATGTGGCACAATGAACCATATATAGTGTAGAGAATCATTGAACCATCTAAACTGCTGTGAAATTCCTTTTCAATAACCAAAAATATTGTATTTTCAGCTGTTTGAAGCTGCTGTACAAAACCGAAAGTAAAAGACGTCAAAACTAAACTTAAGAACGGGAAGCATAGAAATAGTGCACATAGAATAGATTGACCGTGTCTTAGACTTGTGTTCAACATGAATGACAGATCTATAACTCACGTTTCTATGTGATTTGGTCAAGTCGCCCAAAAAGTTACATATTACTGCTTTAACTTTGGCACAGGTGTGTGAATCGTCTTTCTTTGTCTTTTTAGTACAATAAACGTTATGGTTTCTGAAGAACCACAGAAGAAGTCGCTGTTATGCCTGAATTGACATACCCAATACCAACGAGGAAGTCTGCAGTGTTGAGAGCGGGTGTTTGAAACCAGTCAGAACGCCAACTAAAACTCTCAAACGTGCAAACCCACTCTTAATTTTAATTAATTATGACTCACCATAAGTTCTGTGTCTGAACTGTGTGTTTGATTGCTTGCATACAGATTTTTATACTGTGTAAACCTTTTTAACTAAAACCAATAAAGATTTGCATAACGTAGCCCTTTCCACTCACATTCCCTGTCATCCTGTATACGGGTTGAAAATGGCACATTTTGTCATTAATAAGCGCATAAATTGGAACGCATTAGCTGTATGGTAACATCCTATACATGACGTAGGAATTCAAGTTCTCCACTTCACAGCTCTGTATGAGTTTTGACTGACAGCTGTTATAAACTTGAGGACAGTGCAACAAGAAGATGCCCCCATTCCTCACACTAATTGGACTACTTTTGCACATTTGTTGTTGTCTGAGTGAGGGAAATGCTGTACATTGAGAAGAGTCGATGTGTTCTAAAAGATGAGACATTGAGGATTCTAATAAAGACCGTGTTGATGTCATACAATCAAACCACACACCCATGAGTCCAAATGTCTACGTCACATTTACATATTTGAAAACTCATGTAATTTACACTATCAACCTTTATGATTGTTATGTTTAATCCACAGATGCAAGGATGTTATTCACTGGGTTGTCCTGAACCGAATGAGCATTTGTTTGTCGTATTGTGAATACAATTTGCTGCGGAACACGTACCTGAATGCACTCATGACTCCTTTCTATGTGCACAAAAATTACATGAATGGCACGACAATGGGCCTCAGGATCTCATCATGGTATCTCTATGCATTCAAATTGACATGAATAAAATGCAATTGTGATCGTTGTCCGTAGCTTATGCCTTCCCATACCATCACCCCACCGCCACCATGGGGCACTCTGTTCACAATGTTGACATCAGCAAACCGCTCCCCCACACAACGCCATACATGCTGTCTGCCATCTGCCAGTTCAAACCGGGATTCATCCATGAAGAGCACACTCCTCCAGTGTGTCAGTGGCCATCGAAGTAGAGCTTTTGCCCACTAAAGTCAGTTACGACGCCAAACTGCAGTCAAGTCAAGACCCTGGTGAGGACGATGAGCATGCAGATAACCTTCCCTGAGACAGTTTCTGACAGTTTGTACAGAAATTCTTTGGTTATGCAAACCCACAGTTTCATCAGCTGTCTGGGTGGTTGGTCTCAGACGATCCTTCAGGTGAAGAAGCCGGATTAGGAGGTGCTGGGCTGGCATGGTTACACATGGTCTGAAGTTGTGAGGACTGTTGCATGTACAGCCAAATTCTCTGAAACGACTTTGGAGGTGGCTTACAGTAGAGAAATGAACATGCAATTCTCTGGCAACAGCTTTGGTGGAAAATACTGCAGTCTACCTGCCAATTGCACGCTCCATCAAAACTGTTGTGTTGTGGGACAAAACTGGACATTTTAGAGTGGCCTTTTATTGTCCACAGCACAAGGTGCACCTGTGTAATGATCATGCTGTTTAATCAGCTTCTTGATATGCCACACCTGTCAGGTGGATGGATTATCTTGGCCAAAGACAAATGCTCACTAACAGCAATGTAAACAATGTTGTGCAACATTCTTGGAGAAATATGCTTTTTGTGCGTATGGAACATTTCTGCAATCTTTTATTTCAGCTCATGAAACACTTTACATGTTGCGCTTATATTTTTGTTCGGTACCCACTCAAAAAGACAGCCAAAAGTTTGTTAAATTCCCAATGTGTCACTGTGCTTTTAACCATTTTAAAGGACAACAAAGTTCTGTGCAGATTATTAAAGCAAATGTGATCTCCACAGACCTGCAACATGTGCATGCTATCTTGAACATGCACACTTTCTAAGATTACATAGGAGGACATTTATAGTTACAGTAAACTTCAAGACAAATGTGTCCATGGATGTGTTTCTAATTTTAAGGTTGAATAAATATTGTTACAATAGTAAGATAGTGTTACCTTTAGGCTATTTAACTGTATTGCTAAAGCTTTATTGAATTGTATTTGGTTGTCAATCTAAATGAACCTCTACAGGATCGGTGTCACCCCCGAGGGACAGTTGCGCTAATGTAGGCTAATGTGATTAGCATGAGGTTGTAAGTAACAGGAACATTTCCCAGGACATAGACATATCTTATATGGGCAGAACGCTTAAAATCTTGTTAATCTAATTGCACTGTCCAATTTAAAGTAGCTTTACAGTGAAATTGCACCTAATCTGGAATAATACATTGTGACCTTTGTCTTGCATTTCAAAGATGATGAAAAAAATAAAAATGTTTTTTCTTAATATTATCTTTTACCAGTGCTAACATGTTATAGTATCCTACATTCATTTCACATTTCCACAAACTTCAAAGTGTTTCCTTTCAAATGGTATCATGAATATGCATATCCTTGCTTCACGTCCTGAGCTACAGGCAGTTAGATTTGGGTATGACACTTTAGGCAAAAAAATTTTTAAAGGGTCCGATCCTCGTATTTTTCTTAAAACTGCATTGCTGGTTAAGGGCTTGTACTGTAAGTAAGCATTTCATGTATCTGGTTGAGAGACTGCCAAGAGTGTGCAAATGCCACGTTCCTGACCTTATTTTCCCTTATTTTGTATGTATTTAGTATGGTCAGGGCGTGAGTTGGGGTGGGTTGTCTATGTGTGTTTTCTATGTTGGGTTTTTTGTGTTCGGCCTGGTATGATTCTCAATCAGAGGCAGCTGTCAATCGTTGTCCCTGATTGAGAATCATACTTAGGCAGCCGGGGTTTCACGTGTGGTTTGTGGGTGTTTGTTCCTGTGTTAGTGTTTCGCCACACGGGACTGTTACGGTAGTTTTGTTTGTTGTTTTATATCGTGTATTGTTTTCGTGTACATTAAATTCATGGAAACCTACCACTCTGCAAATTGGTCCTCCGATCCTTCTTGCCTCTCCTCGTCCGATGAGGAGGACGAAATAGACTATCGTTACAGAAACACCCACCTCCAAAGGACCAAGCAGAGTGGGAGAGGAAACAGACACAGGACTCATGGACTTGGGAAGAGATCCTGGACGGAAAAGGACCCTGGGCTCAGCCAGGGGAATATCGCCATCCCAAGGCAGAGTTGGAGGCAACGAAGGCAGAGAGGCGCTGGTATGAGGAGGCAGCGCGGCGATGCGGTTGGAAGCCCGAGAGTCAGACCCAAAAATGTATTTGGGGGGGGGGGGGCACACGCGGAGTGTGGCTAAGCCGGGTAGGAGACCTGAGCCAACTCCCCGTGGTGTCCGTGGAGTGAGAGGGCGTCGTACTGGTCAGACACCGGGTTATGCGGTGGAGCGCACGGTGTCCCCAGTACGCGTGCTTAGCCCAGTGCGGGCTATTCCACCTCGCCGCACTGGCCGGGCTAGGTTGGGCATCGAGCCGGGTGCCATGAAGCCGGCCCAACGCATCTGGTCTCCAGTGCGTCTCCTCGGGCCGGCGTACATGGCACCAGCCTTACAAATGGTGTCCCCGGTTCGCCAGCATAGTCCAGTGCGGGCTATTCCACCTCGCCGCACTGGCAGGGCTACGGGGAACATTCAACCGGGTAAGGTTGGGCAGGCTCAGTGCTCAAGAGCTGTTGTACTCCTTCACAGTCCGGTATATCCGGTGCCACCTCCACGTACCAGTCCTCCGGTGGCAGCCCCCCGCACCAGGCTGTCTCTCCGGGTTATCTCTCCAGTTGCTCCCACCTGTCCAGCGCTGCCAGAGCCTTCCTCTTCTCCAGCGCAGCCAGAGTCTCTCATCTGTCCAGCGCCGTCTGAGCTGCCTGCCTGCCCAGCGCTGTCTGAGCTGCCTGCCTGCCCAGCACCGTCTGAGCTGCCTGCCTGCCCAGCGCTGTCTGAGCTGTCTGCCTGCCCAGCGCCGTCTGAGCTGCCTGCCTGCCCGAGCCAGTAGAGCCGTCCGTCAGTCAGGAGCCGCCAGAGCCGCCAGTCAGTCAGGAGCTGCCAGAGCCGCCAGCCAGCCAGGAGCTGCCAGAGCCGCCAGCCAGCCAGGAGCTGCCAGAGCCAGCCAGCCAGGAGCTGCCAGAGCCAGCCAGCCAGCCAGCCAGGAGCTGCCAGAGCCAGCCAGCCAGGAGCTGCCAGAGCCAGTCAGCCAGGAGCTGCCAGCCAGCCAGGACCTGCCAGAGCTGTCAGTCAGCCAGGACCTGCCAGAGCCAGCCAGCCAGGCCCTGCCGGAACTGTCAGTCAGCCAGGACCTGCCGGAGCTGTTAGTCAGCCAGGATCTGCCAGAACTGCCTGTCAAGCCGGCGATGCCGGAATTGCCTTTTACTCCGGCACTGCTGGAGTCGTCTTTCACTCCGGTGATGCCGGGGTATCCTGTCCATTCGGGACCCATGGCTAGGGTTCCCAGGCCAAGGTCGGCGGCGAGGATCGCCGCTCATAAGAGGCCACGGGGGCGATTAAGGAGGCGGACAAAAACAATGGTGAAATGGGGTCCACGTCCCGCGCCAGAGCCGCCACCGCGGACAGACGCCCACCCAGACCCTCCCCTAGAGTTTTAGGTGGTACGCCCGGAGTTCGCACCTTAAGGGGGGGGTTCTGTCACGTTCCTGACCTTATTTTCCCTTATTTTGTATGTATTTAGTATGGTCAGGGCGTGAGTTGGGGTGGGTTGTCTATGTGTGTTTTCTATGTTGGGTTTTTTGTGTTCGGCCTGGTATGATTCTCAATCAGAGGCAGCTGTCAATCGTTGTCCCTGATGGAGAATCATACTTAGGCAGCCGGGGTTTCACGTGTGGTTTGTGGGTGTTTGTTCCTGTGTTAGTGTTTCGCCACACGGGACTGTTACGGTAGTTTCGTTTGTTGTTTTATATCGTGTATTGTTTTCGTGTACATTAAATTCATGGAAACCTACCACTCTGCAAATTGGTCCTCCGATCCTTCTCGCCTCTCCTCGTCCGATGAGGAGGACGAAATAGACTATCGTTACAGCAAAGCTGTCATCAAGGCAAAGGTTGGTTCCTTTGAAGAATCTCAGAATATTAAATATATTTTAACTTGTTTAACACTTTTTAGGTTACTACATTATTCCATATGTGTTATTTCATAGTTTTGACGTCTTCACTATTATTCTACAATGTAGAAAATAGTAAATATAAAGAAAAACCCTTAAATGAGTAGGTTTGTCCAAACTTTTGACTGGTACTGCATACAAAAATATTAACTCAACATGTAAAGTGTTGTTCCCAAGATCCAAGAAATGTTAGATACGCAATAAAAGCTTATTTCTCTCAAATGTTGTGCACAAATTTGTTGACATCCCTGTTAGTGAGAAATGTATCCTTTGCCAAGATAATCCATCCACCTGACAGGTGTGGCATTTCAAGAAGCTGGACAAACATCATGATCATTACACAGGTGCACCTTGTGCTGGGGACAATAGAAAGATACTCTAAAATGTGCAGTTTTGTCACAAAACACAATTGCACAGATGTCTCAAGTTTTGAGGGAGCGTGTAAATGGCATGTTCACTCCAGGAATATCCAACAGAGCTGTTGCCAGAGAATTTTATGTTAATTTATCTACAATAAGCCGCCTCCAACGTCGTTTTAGAGAATTTGGCAAAACGTCCAACCAGACTAAAAACTGCAGACCACATATAACCATGCCAGCACAGGACCTCCACATCCGGCTTCAGGTAGAAGAATCATCTCAGACAAGCCACCCGGACAGCTGATGAAACTGAGGAGTTTTTCTGTATGTAATAAAGCCCTTTTGTTGGGGAAAAACTCATTCTTATTGGCTGGGTCTGGCTCCCCATTGGGTGGGCCTGGCTCCCAAGTGGGTGGGCTTATGCCCTCCCTGGCTCACCCATGGCTGCGCCCATAGATTAGGGCCTAATTCATTTATATTAACTGTAACTCAGTAAAATATTGAAATTGTTGCATGCTGCATTTACATTTTTGTTCAGTATATAAAGTGCATTCGGAAAAGTATTCAGACCCCTTAACTTTTTTCACATTTTGATACGTCACAGCCTTATTTTGAAATGTATTAAATTATTTATTTTTCCTCGTCAATCTACACACAATACCCAATAATAACAAAGTGAAAACAGTTTTTTTGAAATTTTGCAAATGTATTGACATAAGTATTTAGACCCTTTGCTATGAGATTCATCTCAGGTACATCCTGTTTCCATTGATCATCCTTGAGATGTTTATACAACGTTATTGGAGTGGTAAATTCATTTGATTGGACATGATTTGGAAAGGCACACATCTGTCTATATAAGATCCCACAGATGACAATACATGTCAGAGCAAATACCAAGCCATGAGGTCAAAGCAATTGTTCGAAGAACTCCGAGATAGGATTGTGTCGAGGCAAAGATCTGGTGAAGGTTACCAAAGAACTTCTACAGTTTTGAAGGTCCCCAAGAACACAGTGGCCTCCATCATTCTTAAATGGAATATGTTTGGAACCACCAAGAGTCTTCATAGAGCTGGCCTCCTGGCCAAACTGAGCAATCGGGGGAGATGGGCCTTGGTCAGGGAGTTGACCAAGTACCCAATGGCAACTGCACCGCCCTCAACCACAGCACCCGATGTCACAGGATCATCAAAGACAACAACCACCCAAGCCACTGCCTGTTCACCCCGCTACCATCCAGAAGGCGAGGTCAGTACAGGTGCATCAAAGCTGGGACCGAGAGACTGAAAAACAGCTTCTATCTCAAGGCCATCAGACTGTTAAACAGCCATCACTAACACAGAGAGGCTGCTGCCTACATACAGACTCGAATCACTGGCCACTTTAATAAATGGATCACTAGTCACTTTAAACAATTTTACTTTAATAATGTTAACATATCTTACATTACTCCTCTTATATGTATATACTGTACCTTATACCATCTATAGCACCTTGCCTATGCCGCTCGACCATCGCTCATCCATATATTTATATGTACATGTTCTTATTCCATCCCTTTAGATTTGTGTGTATTAGGTAGTTGTTGGGAAAATGTTAGATTACTTGTTAGTTATTACTGCACTGTTGGAACTAGAAGCACAAGCATTTCGCTACACTCGCATTAACATCTGCTAACCATGTGTATTTAACCAATAAAATTTCATTTCATTTAATTTATTTGACAGCCCGCTTGGAGTTTGCCAAAAAGCACCTAAAGTACTCTGACCATGAGAAACAAGATTCTCGGGTCCAATGAAACCAAGATTGAACTCTTTTGTCTGAATGCCAAGTGTCACGTCTGGAAGAAACCTGCAACCATCCCTACGGTGAAGCACGGAGGTGGCAGCATCATGCTGTGGGGATGTTTTTCAGTGGCAGGATTGAAGGAAAGATGAAAGGAGCAAAGTACAGAGAGATCCTTGATGAAAACTTGCTCCAGAGCGCTCAGGACCTCAGACTGGGGTGAACGTTCACCTTTCAACAGGTCAACAACCCTAAGCACACAGACAAGACAATGCAGGAGTGGCTTCTGGACAAGTCTCTGAATATCCTTGAGTGACCCACCCAGAGCCCAGATTTGAACCCGATCAAACAACTCTGGAGAGATCAGAAAATAGCTGTGCAGCGACGATCCTCATCCAACCTGACAGAGCTTGAGAGGATCTGCAGAGAATAATGGGAGAAACTCCCCAAATACAGGTGCGCCAAGCTTGTAGCGTCACACCCAAGAAGACTCAAGGCTGTAATCGCTGCCAACGGTGCTTCTCCAACGTACTGAATAAAGGGTTAGAATACTTATGTAAATGTGATTTTTCCGCTTTTTATTTTTAATACATTTGCAAAAATGTTAAAAAAACACTTTTTGCTTTGTCATTATTAGTTATTGTGTGTAGATTGATAAGGAAAATAAGGCTGTAACGCAACAAAATGTGGAAAAAGTCAAGGGGTCTCAAAACTTTCAGAATGCACTGTATATATGTATAAAGTATATGTATATATATATATTTATATATAGTATACACTCCGGACTCCAACATTGCTCGTCCTAATATTTAAATATTTCTTAATTCTATTATTTTACTTGTAGATTTATCAAATCAAATCAAATCAAATCTTGTGCTTCTAGGTCCGACAATGCAGTAATATCTAACAAGTAATCTAACAATTCCACAAGAACTACCTTATACACACAAATGTAAAGGGATGGAATAAGATTTGTGTGCATTGTTGTGTATTGTCAGATATTACTTCTCTGTTGGAGCTAGGAACACAAGCATTTTGCTACACCCGCAATAACATCTGATAAATATGTGTATGCGACCCAGAAAATTTTATTTGATTTAGATTTAATCCATATCGCGGAAGTTCAGTGCTATTGCACGATTGAAATGTAAAGTAAATTTCTGATTGAGCCAAGATATGCAGCATTTACCATCAATGCGAAAGCATTGTGAACATTGGCTTTAAATTGAAATCCCACTATTATGCTGAACTTCTACCATACAGATTGAATCGAGCCCCAAATCAGATCAAACTTTATTTAAATTTTGATTGGATTTAGACCGATTCTTTAACTTAGATTTTTGGTTGCGATGGAGACGTGAATTCAACATATTAATTATTAACTTGTAGAATAAATGTGAAATCAACCAAAGCTTGAAACCCTAAGCCCATTTTCAAATTTCTTGTTGAACCCTGGTTTGAATTGAAATGATAGCTGTTGAAGACATGGGCCTAAAAAGCATAATTGATGATATATGATTGATAAAGTATATTTACTTTTCATTTGCTCTGTTAAATCTACCCTTTGAAATGACTTTGATTGCAATAGTGAATGTATTGAGTTTTTAAGTGGAGACACATTTCTGCAAATTTATTTGCACATTTATTTGTCTATGTTGAAAATTGGTTACCATGACATACTAATCCCGTTGTTGAAATGTCACCCTCTAAATAGCAGTCTACATTGATGACTTTGCAAATCCAATGTATTTTACTAAGTTCCACATCACAATACGTTAACAAATTACATTGAAACAACGTTGATTCAACCAGTTTGTGCCCAGTGGGATGTTACTATCTTACCTGAGGGAATCTTTCACCCGCTCCTTCAGGAGAGGTCTGGTGGAGTGAGTCCGTCTTCTGGCCAACTTGTCCAAGCAAAGCTCATTCATAACATCCCTCTCCACGTAAAACTCCCCAGCCCTCTGCTCCTCAACTCCCATGGCTGTCTTCCAACACTGAATGTCTGTGTGTTTATTGCTTTGTGTGTCTCTCTCTTTTCTTTCCGTCTATGTCTCTTTGTCTGTCCTTCTAGTCTGAAACAATGTGCAGAAGAGAAACCTCTTGTTCCAAAACAACAAAGGTCTCACAATTATCAACAAACTGTCAAACACCCTGATAAGAGGTACAAAAAACAAGAAGCTACTCTATGTTCCAAGCTAGTCTGAGTGTACTCCTGGCTGTGTCTTTGTTTGTATCAGTCGGACCTTCTTCATGTCTGGGTGCAGGACAATCCCTGGTATTCTGGTTCTAACAGAGACTTAGCTGACTGATTCAGTCTCGGATAAGGACATTGAGATTTGTGGTTAAAATATCTTCAGGTGTGATATATTGCAAAAAGGGAAAGGAGTGGCTGTCTATGTAAAAACAACACACATGGCATCATGTTGTCTAAATATTACTGTTCCCAAGAAAATTAGCTGGTTATAGATAAGCCAAATAAACCCAAATACACATTTATTTGTTGTTGGGATTTACCACTGTGATTAGTGAAAACAGAGGATGGATCAACAACATTGCAGTTACAGTATGGGATCTTACTTTGAGCCAGGAAAATAATCCTGCAGCAACAGGAAATGTGAATTATTCTGTGGATTGTAAGGGAAGGGAAAATCAAGTGTGAAAATTACAGACTTCAGAAGACTTTTTCAACCTCAAATACACTACACGTTTTATGTCAGGGTGATCAAATGAATAACGGTTAATGTAATAACTTTTCTAAATGTAATAACTTTTCTAAATGTAATACCTTCTCAATTTTGTTAATGATAAAACCGGTTAATGTAATAACGTGTCGGTCAACGTAATAAAATGTTGAAAGTTTGATATAACAACTTTTTTTTCGCTAAATGTAATAAGTTATTACATCAACCAGTAGTTATTACCTTAACCGGTGAGTAACAACTGTTTTGATGAATAAGGTAATAACTTCAACCGATGTAATAAAATACCAAAATCAATGTTTTAACGTACTATTTCCCTCAATTTGATATACATAACACCACCAACAAACTCATGCACATCACACGTTAATACTCAGACATTCATAAGCACTCATTTATATGTAGGCTACGCACATGCACAGTCATAGAAACACACAAACACCAAAGTAACGGAATAGTCATAAACTCATACAAGACACGTAAGTGTGTTCACCAAACTACCAAACTTCATTTAAATGCACACACACACACACGCACACGCACACGCACACGCACACACACAGGCACCTGAGCAATGGAGCAAACGGAGCAGCTGCATCCCCACTTTCAAAATAGGGGTGTAAACGTGTTTTTACACCCCCACTTTTTACCAGAAAAGTATCATTATCCATTGGGTAATCTGTCATTTTCAGTGATGAGTAATGTTTTGAGCTAGTCGGTATTAAAATAGATTTGACCATTATAAACATTAAACAATAATTAACAATTTGCATTTTGCACACCTTCCCCTGTCGCCTCATGATGAATGGTTTTGCCCACTGGAAAGTTCTGCAATCATTACTGCTCCACTGTTTTGTTCAGTGCAGTTAGAAAACACTAGTTGCACTGCTGGTGTTTAAAATGGAAAAGGCTTGCAATTTTTTGTTGTTGTTATTCATCATTTGAGAGGCGTTCACCATGAGCAAATTTTGTCATTTCACTTTGCCTGTAAGAACCACGATGAACACGGGCATGTCTGATTTGCTGTATAGGATTATATTACATTATTAAATATATGAAATGTTTTATCCTCAAGCGGTTTACAGGCATTTAATACCATTCTGCATTTTGCCATCTTTTTTCCTAACATGAATCGGTTAAATCACATTGCTGAAATGTTTCATTCACAGAAGTAAGTCCTGGCTGAGCCCCATATGGACGCGTACTGTGGCCGCTTTGCGGTTACAATGTTGCCAAGCTGTATGCTGTGCCTGGCTATGCGCAAAATGAGAAAGCACAGGGTATTTGTACGTTGATAAAACAGTTCGGCTTTGCTTGGTAAGTAAAATCAACCAAATAAGTAAATTCTACCCTATATGGATCAAATATGTATGCTGCTGGGACAGGGTTTTAACATTTTCATGGTGATACTGTGACAGCGCTTTAAAAAAAACATGTTAGAGATAGGGATGGGCGTGAGTTTCGACGGATGACAAAACTCGATCTTTAAACAGAGATCACACATTTTGAAAATAATTTGCATGGACTCTAGTGTTCCATAGGCATACATGTGCCTTTGCAGGGCACAACAAAAAAGAAACCAAGCCATGTTCCTCTCTGTACATTCCCTTTCCCCTCTGTGTCTCACTCACTCAATTGCGTTCTTACCCCTCCCTCTACCCACGTGTCCAGAATGTGCGCACAAGCACCCACTAGACATACAGAAATAAATGCCTATAAAAACGTATCTAACTGATGGGATACACAAGCTACATTCCTTGCCAAACAGATGCTGTGACCGTAATTCATCACCATGCAGTCTTCAATATGGAATTGCCCATTTAGAAAACGTCAAAGAACAGGCAGAATAAAATAAATCAAACATATGTATATAGAAAGGAAGACCAATTTTGGTTTGTAACCGTGGAAAAATTGTCTTTCAACTTCGCCAAACCCATTTCAAATGATCACTCTTTGAGATGTGCATTACTTTGCACTGCCAACGTTTTCCATTTTGAAAAATATTCTATTATATTTTATTCTGTTATAATAAATAATGTTCTTTACTATAAAATAGGTGTGTCTTGACTGTGATACGTGTTTGGGAAATAAGGAGCGTCTGTCTACTAAATGAACAAAACATGGCTGGCTGTGTCATTGCACAGCCATAGGCTTCTACAAGCAACAATATATATCTACAATATAACCAGCTGATATTACGGTTTCAATAAATCAATCTTAAATGCCACTTATTTTATTGACTGAATATACAGTATATTGCGCAGGTTAGCTATTGGGATTTGTTATCTGTAATTGTAATGATAAATTAGGCGTTGTTGGCATGTAGATAAATATACACATATTTTTTTCTGGACTTTCTTTAATTTTTTTAATTTATTTATCCAGTTCAATATAATTTATTGTGGCAGAACCTAAGAAAATGATTTGTTATATATATATATATTCTAAGCTGTTTAATTCTATATAAAAAAGTATGCACCTCCACTTTGAGATGATCAATTAAGAGAACTTGGATTAATAGTAAATCATATCAAAAGTAATGTGAGCATTGCATTGTGAAAAGCATGTACTTTATATGAACATGTGTTGCAATGTGAAACATGTATTTCTAGATGAAACACTGATTAAGTTTGGTGAAAAAAAATGACTATATGATTTTGTGTGTTGTACTTAGTCAATTGAACATGTGCTTAGAATTTTGAGTTTTGTACTAAGCGTTGTGAAAATGTACCACATACCTTTTGAAAATTGCACCAAAGCAATTGAAAAAAAACGTTATCCATTAAATGTCAACCGCGCAACAATGCGGATCGAAATTGAATCCTGAAACTTGTGTACAGCAAAAACACAACAGGATGTGTATCATGATGAGTAACCTTGCTTGCGACTTTGTGGTGGACCGGGTTAGAGAGACCCGGGTCACAATCCAGTCTCTGCCCAGATAGGTCTAAAATTGTAACAGAGGGTTGTTTGGTAATGAACCGCACTTGTATGTTGTGTAATTTTTGTGTGGGAGCTGAAGATTGCATTAGCTCCCCCGAGATAAAGAAGATTACATCTTGGAATTGTTTTGCAGTTGTGGCTTGCTCAAGGGTACAACAGCAGGAGATGGAATCTAGAATTAGATACCAGCAACCCTCCATTTGCTGGTTCACATCCACCAGATCTTTCCAATCAGACCCAGGATTCAAACCAGCAACCCTCTAACTTCTAGGCTACATAGTTCAGCAGGGTAAAAAGTGCCTCAGGTACTGGTCTTAGTACTCCCTGTATATACTGTAGCTTCATTCTGTGTGTTTTATTCTTCTTGTGTTACTATTTTATTTGTGTTTATTTTTTACTCTGCATCGTTAAGTGCTTGTAAGCAAGCATTTAGCTGTAAAGTCTAGACCCGCTGTATTCGGCGCATGTGAGAAATAAAATGCGATGTGATTTGATTTGAACTAAGTCGAAAACACCAGCAACTGTCTATCTCACACCCGGCAGATTTTTCCTGTCAGTCCTAGGATTCAAACTGGCAACCTTCCAGTTACTGACCTGCCACTTTAACCTCTTTAGGTATCAAAAAAGGTTTCTAATGGTTTACAGAACCACCTTCGTTACACTCCACCACCCATTTCACTTCCTCACACACCTATCCAGGTCACGGCACCAACGGGACAGACTAGTTTCTAACCTAGGTCTCCTGCAGGCCACAGAACACCTACTACCCTACTAAGTTTAAGCATATGTATTAGATCAGGGATTGCTATCATACACCAAAAATCAAATATAATTCCTGATCGAAAAGAAAATGGGAAATATCACAATGTGTGCAGGATTCATTCATCACAATCCAATTCCATGTATTTAATATAAAGACTGGTCTGCTCATAGTTTTGTAGACTTTACCTTCAGCAAGCATAAACACAATCCCCAATACAAATAAGGAATGGTGAACACAGTGGAGGAACACAACTGATATGAATGTATAGGCCTCAACTACACCAAAGCAACGCTCTGCAATGGCCAGTTGACTTGTGTGTAGTTCGCCCTCTTTCCAGGTTTATTTATTTCAACAAGATTTGCGTCCTCGTCACAGCCATCGTATCCTGATGCGCACAGCGTTCATCTGTGGCTGATGATTTGTGGCGCGTTTCATTCTCAGGAGGAATTGTAATGCTTAACTTCTCGTCATCAAACACTTTTATTATATTATATTATATTATATATTATATTATTATATCACAATGTTGAAATGATGACTTACAGATGCCCCATCTTAATTTGATCATTCTCTTCTTGCATACATTTGAAATGCAAACTTGTAGTGTATGCATGGTTTAAAAATACATCTACATTTCATTTCCACTTTAAAATGCCAGACTTGATACGCCCTAACCAAAAAATGTATCAACCCCTCAAAAATGCCAATTAATTATAATCGTATAGAAATAGAAGGCCCGCACACTGTTAAAGCTCCCAATGCACTGCTTTATTGCCAACGCTTCCATCTGAAACGGATCTTTGTTTCAGATCAAAGCGTTGTCAATAAAGCAGTGAATTGGGAGCTTTAACAGTGTGCGGACCTTCTTGTTCTACACTAGAATGATTTATTAGCCCAGCACCTACAGTATGTTTTTAAGGATGTGTGTATGACCACAAACTTTTCATTAATTATAATCCACATGACAATTCACATTTCTTGTTGCTGCAGGAATATTTTCCTGCTGTGTGAAACTGGCTCAAATTAAGATCCGACATATGTACATGTAGGAGTAACCCAAAGTTACTTAGAAGTAGAAGTAATACAAACTTCCTTATCTGCATCTCTGCATGTTCACAGTGTTGTAAAAAAATCATAAAAATCGATAGCCCCCGTTGCCTAGATCTTTCCCTATATTATACCTGATTGACTACTGATGAAGCCATTCACAATTTTGTTTAGTAGTATTTACTGATTTCCATAAACAGTAATGTTTTCTGATGTTTTCTGATGAAAACAAACTGTTAATGTTTCCTGTGAACAAAACACATTACAATTAATTTTCTATTTAAAGTTTTACAAAAGTGGGTCTAAGACCCCAAAAAATTACCAGACATTATGCAAATGTATTTAAAGACATACTTACAATGATTATTTTTTGTTTTCCTGTTGAAAAGGGATTTCCCAAGTTTAAATACACTAAAGTGTAAAAAAAAAGTGTTCAAATTTTATTTGATCATTGTTGTTCTGCTATTGGTACTTTCAACCACAGTTCCAGGAAGTGATTGTACATAATTGAAAACTGTATTATTATTTTTTATTGTTCTGCGTTTGGTGTGTCATAGGGTTGGGCACGGTGACAACAAAAATACATGTTTCCATTATACACATGCACACCCTGTATGTGTGGGAATATAGCAGTACATTATGTGTATTTTGGCAACACAAAAGCGGGTATACCATAATGCGTTCATTAGACCTTTATTAAATAATTAATAACCCCTTCATGAATGTTGCAATATTGCATCATTCATGATAACCCTCATACCACATTAATACAACATCAATCATATGCAATCTTCTAAACCAAAGGCCTGTTCATTACAGTATTACAAGTTATTTTGTAGTAGAAATATCTGGTGGGATTGAATTGGATAGTCGCTGGTGTTACTGACGAGAATAATTCTGCACACCAAAATACTTTGATAGACTCTGCTAAACTTAAGCCAAGATGTTAGCTTGAGTAGCTAATGAAAGGTTTCAGGTTTCCAGCAAGGAAACATTTTCAAAAGACACGGTGCATTCCAGATCTTGGTTCAAATACTATTTGAAATACTTTTAGCTTTGCCCTGATTGGCCAGATTGATGGGTTCTGCACTTTTGGAACTATTCCATGAACATCAAAATAAAGGACATAATACATAAAAACATAGATTTTAGTATGCTATTGTCACGCCCTGATCTTAGATATCTCTGTTTTTCTATATATTTTGGTTAGGTCAAGGTGTGACTAGGGTGGGTACTCTCGTTTTTGTATGTCTAGGGTTTGTGTATGTCATCTAGGGTTTTTGTATGTTTATGTTGGCTTGATATGGTTCCCAATCAGAGACAGCTGTTTATCGTTGTCTCTGATTGGGGATCATATTTAGGTAGCCATTTTCCCCATTGTCATTTGTGGGATCTTGTCTACATTGAATTGCCTGAGTACACATCTGTAGCTTCACGTTTTGTTTGGTTGTTTGTTGTTTTGTTAGGTGAGTTTCAGTTGATTAAAATGATGTGGAACTCACGCTGCGCCTTGGTCTCATCATTACGACGATCGTGACAGCTATTACATGATCAGTTGAAGTTATTACGTTATTCATCAAAAAAGTTGCTACTCACCTGATAATGTAATAACCACCAGATAACATAATAATAAACAGGAAAAGGTAATACGTTAACCGTTGAACAATTTATCGGATTGAATCCCGGCCTAAGTAAAGGTGTTTTCTATTGCAACTTTTATTTTGAAAATCACATTCCACTGATGTCGAATGGTTTCAAAGGTTTCATGAATGCCAATCTCATTTCAATGTGTGCTTGTGAGTGTCTCTCAATGTATGATTATTCAGTTACTTTATTTTGTGTGTGGGCGTGTGAGAATGGTGGGCATCCTTCTGAGAATCCGGAGGCGAGCGAGTGAGTAAACTCCCACTGCCTTCCATACTTTTTGCTAACGTGCAATCATTGGAAAATAAAATTGATGATTTAGGATTAACTTCTTGTCAATATGGGGGCGCTGTTTTCACTTTGTAAAAATTCATTCCCAAATTAAACTGCCTCATACTCAATTCTTGCTCGTACAATATGCATATTATTATTACTATTGGATAGAAAACACTCTCTAGTTTCTAAAACCGTTTGAATTATATCTGTGAGTAAAACAGAACTCAAGTTGGAGCAAACTTCCTGTCAGGAAGTGAGAAATCTGAAATCGGGCACTGTTCTAGGGTCAGTTTATTAATTTGCATGTATTCTATTGGTCGACATGCACTGCATACGCCTTCCCCTAGATGTCAGCAAGCAGTGAGAATTGGAATGGAGTTGCTAGGCAGATCTGAGGCCATATAAAGGGTCTTGGTACGTGGGGTGCACTCTTTTCAACGTTCGCCATGACGCGAGACAGACCTCAGGATGGCATTCTGGAAAGCTCTCGTTATAGGCCTTAGATATATCCGGCTCTGATTTTATTCGATATAGGTGTAAAAAACGTCATAATGTAGTTATTTTAAACCGAGTTATATCATTTTATATCAGTATATTGCGATTTTCGGAATTTTCTTAGTGCTGCGTTATAGTGAGTTGGACACGTCTTCGCCACATGGCTAATGTTTACTGCTAATTCCAAAGTTGAAGGCGACAATCTACAACCGAGCAACGATTCTTCTGGACAAAGGACAACTTGCCCAAGATTCTGATGGAAGCTCATCAAAAAGTAAGAACTATTTATGATGTTAATTCGTTGTTCTGTTGAAAAATGTAAAACTACTATTCCGCCATTAATTTCGGTGCGGTCTCGCTTTAACGCACGCTGTATGTCGTAGTAACGTTCATTTAAAAAATCTAACACAGCGGTTGCATTAAGAACTAATGTATCTTTCATTTGCTGTCCAACCTGTATTTTTTAGTCAAGTTAATGATTAGTTATTGATTAGATTAGGTGCCTCTCCCAAGATTTCTCCCGACATTTTCTTTGCAGCTTGGCTACTATTCTCATTGTATAACCACGATTTGTGCCGCTAAATATGCACATTTTCGAACAAACAATATATGTATTGTGTAATATGATGTTATAGGACTGTCATCTGATGAAGTTTTGAGAAGGTTAGTGAAAAATGTAATATCTTTTGCTGGTTTATTCGCTATCGCTAACGTGCATGAATCAATGCTGCTGTGTGGTTGGCTATTGTAGTAAGCTAATATAATGCTAAATTGTGTTTTCGCTGTAAAACACTTAAAGAATCTGAAATATTGGCTGGATTCACAAGATTTTTGTCTTTCATTTGCTGTACGCTGTGTATTTTTCATAAATGTTTTATGATGAGTATTTAGGTAATTCACGTTGGTCTCTGTAGTTATTCTAGTTGCTTTGGTGAGAGTTGTGATGGTGGCTGCAATGTAAAACTATGATTTATACCTGAAATATGCACATTTTTCGAACAAAACATAAATGTATTGTATAACATGATGTTATAAGGCTGTCATGTGATTAAGTTTTCAAAGGTTAGTGATTCATTTTATCTCTATTTGTGGGTTTTGTGAAAGCTATGTTGGCGGTGAAAACATGGTGAAAACATGGCGTTGTGTGTTTGGCTATTGTGGTGAGCTAATATAAATATATATTGTGTTTTCGCTGTAAAACATAAAAAAAAGAGGGTGGTGCTTGGAAACACTGTTCTTCCTCTGTCAATCATGGTTACCTGCAAGGAAACACGTGCCGTCATCATTGCTTTGCACAAAATGGACTTCACAGGCAAGGATATTGCTGGCAGTAAGATTGCACCTAAATCAGCCATTTATTGGATGATCAAGAACTTCAAGGAGAGCGGTTCAATTGTTGTGAAGAATGCTTCAGGGAGCCCTATAAAGTCCAGCAAGCGCCAGGACCGTCTCCTAAAGTTGATTCAGCTGCGGGATCGGGGCACCACCAGTACAGAGCTTGCTCAGGAATGGCAGCAGGCAGGTGTGAGTGCTTCTGCACGCACAGTGAGGTGAAGACTTTTGGAGGATGGCCTGGTGTCAAGAACGACAGCAAAGAAGTCACTTCTCTCCAGGAAAAACATCAGGGACAGCCTGATATTCTGCAAAAGGTACAGGGATTGGACTGCTGAGGACTGGGGTAAAGTCATTTCCTCTGATGAATCCCCTTTCCGATTGTTTGGGGCATCCGGAAAAAAGCTTGTCCGGAGAAGACAAGGTGAGCTCTACCATCAGTCCTGTGTCATGCCAACAGTAAAGCATCCTGAGACCATTCATGTGTGGGGTTGCTTCTCGGCCAAGGGAGTGGGCTCACTCACAATTTTGCCTGAGAACATAGCCATGAATAAATCTAATCAAATCAAATCAAGTTTATTTTATATAGCCCTTCGTACATCAGCTAATATCTCGAAGTGCTGTACAGAAACCCAGCCTAAAACCCCAAACAGCAAGCAATGCAGGTGTAGAAGCACGGTGGCTAGGAAAAACTCCCTAGAAAGGCCAAAACCTAGGAAGAAACCTAGAGAGGAACCAGGCTATGAGGGGTGGCCAGTCCTCTTCTGGCTGTGCCGGGTGGAGATTATAACAGAACATGGCCAAGATGTTCAAAATGTTCATAAGTGACAAGCATGGTCAAATAATAATCAGGAATAAATGTCAGTTGGCTTTTCATAGCCGATCATTAAGAGTTGAAAACAGCAGGTCTGGGTCAGGTAGGGGTTCCATAACCGCAGGCAGAACAGTTGAAACTGGAATAGCAGCAAGGCCAGGTGGACTGGGGACAGCAAGGAGTCATCATGCCCGGTAGTCCTGACGTATGGTCCTAGGGCTCGGGTCCTCCGAGAGAGAGAAAGAAAGAGAGAAGGAGAGAATTAGAGAGAGCCAAGATTTTCAAAATGTTCATAAATGACAAGCATGGTCAAATAATAATCAGGAATAAATGTCAGTTGGCTTTTCATAGCCGATCATTAAGAGTTGAAAGCAGCAGGTCTGGGACAGGTAGGGGTTCCATAACCGCAGGCAGAACAGTTGAAACTGGAACAGCAGCAAGGCCAGGTGGACTGGGGACAGCAAGGAGTCATCATGCCCGGTAGTCCTGACGTATGGTCCTTGGGCTCAGGTTCTCCGAGAGAGAGAAAGAAAGAGAGAAGGAGAGAATTAGAGAGAGCATACTTAAATTCACACAGGACACTGGATAAGACAGGAGAAGTACTCCAGATATAACCAACTGACCCTAGCCCCCCGACACATAAACTACTGCAGCATAAATACTGGAGGCTGAGACAGGAGGGGTCAGGAGACACTGTGGCCCCTTCCGATGATACCCCCGGACAGGGCCAAACAGGAAGGATATAACCCCACCCACTTTGCCAAAGCACAGCCCCCGCACCACTAGAGGGATATCTTCAACCACCAACTTACAATCCTGAGACAAGGCCGAGTATAGCCCACAAAGATCTCCACCATAGCACAAACCAAGGGGGGGCGCCAACCCAGACAGGAAGATCACGTCAGTAACTCAACCCACTCAAGTGACGCACCCCTCCTAGGGATGGCATGAAAGAGCACCAGTAAGCCAGTGACTCAGCCCCTGTAATAGGGTTAGAGGCAGAGAATCCCAGTGGAGAGAGGGGAACCGGCCAGGCAGAGACAGCAAGGGCGGTTCGTTGCTCCAGAGCCTTTCCGTTCACCTTCACACTCCTGGGCCAGACTACACTCAATCATATGACCTACTGAAGAGATAAGTCTTCAGTAAACACTTAAAGGTTGAGACCGAGTCTGCGTCTCTCACATGGGTAGGCAGACCGTTCCATAAAAATGGAGATCTATAGGAGAAAGCCCTGCCTCCAGCTGTTTGCTTAGAAATTCTAGGGACAATTAGGAGGCCTGCGTCTTGTGACCGTAGCGTACGTGTAGGTATGTACGGCAGGACCAACTCGGAAAGATAGGTAGGAGCAAGCCCATGTAACGCTTTATAGGTTAACAGTAAAACCTTGAAATCAGCCCTTGCCTTAACAGGAAGCCAGTGTAGGGAAGCTAGCACTGGAGTAATATGATCAAATTTCTTGGTTCTAGTCAGGATTCTAGCAGCCGTATTTAGCACTAACTGAAGTTTATTTAGTGCTTTATCCGGGTAGCCGGAAAGTAGAGCATTGCAGTAGTCTAACCTAGAAGTAACAAATGCATGGATTAATTTTTCTGCATCATTTTTGGACAGAAAATTTCTGATTTTTGCAATGTTACGTAGATGGAAAAAAGCTGTCCTTGAAACAGTCTTGATATGTTCGTCAAAAGAGAGATCAGGGTCAAGAGTAACGCCGAGGTCCTTCACAGTTTTATTTGAGACGACTTTACAACCATCAAGATTAATTGTCAGATTTAACAGAAGATCTCTTTGTTTCTTGGGACCTAGAACAAGCATCTCTGTTTTGTCCGAGTTTAAAAGTAGAAAGTTTTCAGCCATCCACTTCCTTATGTCTGAAACACAGGCTTCTAGCGAGGGCAATTTTGGGGCTTCACCATGTTTCATTGAAATGTACAGCTGTGTGTCATCCGCATAGCAGTGAAAGTTAACATTATGTTTTCGAATAACATCCCCAAGAGGTAAAATATATAGTGAAAACAATAGTGGTCCTAAAACGGAACCTTGAGGAACACCGAAATGTACAGTTGATTTGTCAGAGGACAAACCATTCACAGAGACAAACTGATATCTTTCCGACAGATAAGATCTAAACCAGGCCAGAACTTGTCCGTGTAGGCCAATTTGGGTTTCCAGTCTCTCCAAAAGAATGTGGTGATCGATGGTGTCAAAGGCAGCACTAAGGTCTAGTAGCACGAGGACAGATGCAGAGCCTCGGTCTGACGCCATTAAAAGGTCATTTACCACCTTCACAAGTGCAGTCTCAGTGCTATGATGGGGTCTAAAACCAGACTGAAGCATTTCGTATACATTGTTTGTCTTCAGGAAGGCAGTGAGTTGCTGCGCAACAGCTTTTTCTAAATTTTTTGAGAGGAATGGAAGATTCGATATAGGCCGATAGTTTTTTATATTTTCCGGGTCAAGGTTTGGCTTTTTCAAGAGAGGCTTTATTACTGCCACTTTTAGTGAGTTTGGTACACATCCGGTGGATAGAGAGCCGTTTATTATGTTCAACATAGGAGGGCCAAGCACATGAAGCAGCTCTTTCAGTAGTTTAGTTGGAATAGGATCCAGTATGCAGCTTGAAGGTTTAGAGGCCATGATTATTTTCATCATTGTGTCAAGAGATATAGTACTAAAACACTTAAGTGTCTCTCTCGATCCCAGGCCCTGGCAGAGCTGTGCAGATCCAGGACAGCTAAGCCCTGGAGGAATACGCAGATTTAAAGAGGAGTCCGTAATTTGCTTTCTAATGATCATGATCTTTTCCTCAAAGAAGTTCATGAATTTATTACTGCTGAAGTGAAAGCCATCCTCTCTTGGGGAATGCTGCTTTTTAGTTAGCTTTGCAACAGTATCAAAAAGAAATTTTGGATTGTTCTTATTTTCCTCAATTAAGTTGGAAAAATAGGATGATCGAGCCGCAGTGAGGGCTCTTCGATACTGCACGGTACTGTCTTTCCAAGCTAGTCGGAAGACTTCCAGTTTGGTGTGGCGCCATTTCCGTTCCAATTTTCTGGAAGCTTGCTTCAGAGCTCGGGTATTTTCTGTATACCAGGGAGCTAGTTTCTTATGACAAATGTTTTTCGTTTTTAGGGGTGCAACTGCATCTAGGGTATTGCGCAAGGTTAAATTGAGTTCCTCAGTTAGGTGGTTAACTTCTTCTGGCTGCAAGCCCGACGTCGGTACACTTATGACAACAGCCAGCTCAAGTGCAGGGCGCGAAATTCAAAATATATATTTTTTTAAATATTTAACTTTCACACATTAACAAGTCCAATACAGCAAATGAAAGGTACACATCTTGTGAATCCAGCCAACATGTCCGATTTTTTAAATGTTTTACAGCGAAAACAGCACGTATATTTATGTTAGCTTACCACCAAATACAAAAAAAGGACAGACATTTTTCACAGCACAGGTAGCATGCACAAAGCCAACCTAACTAACCAAGAACCAACCAAACTAACCAACAAACAACTTCATCAGATGACAGTCTTATAACATGTTATACAATAAATCTATGTTTTGTTCGAAAAATGTGCATATTTCAGGTATAAATCATAATTTACATTGCAGCTACAATCAGAAATTGCACCGAAAGCAGCCATAATAATTACAGACACCAACGTCAAATACCTAATTACTCATCATAAAACATTTCTGAAAAATACATAGTGTACAGCAAATGAAAGACAGGCATCTTGTGATTCCAGCCAATATTTCCGATTTATTAAGTGTTTTACAGCGAAAACACAATATAGCGTTATATTAGCTTACCACAATAGCCAGAAAGACAAGCCATTTCCCAGCAGTAAAAGTTAGCGATCGTAACAAACCAGTAAAATATATATATTTTTTGACTAACCTTGATATTCTTCATCAGATGACAGTCCTATAACATCAGGTTATACATACACTTATGTTTTGTTCGAAAATGTGCATATTTAGAGCTGAAATCAGTGGTTACACATTGTGCTAACTTAGCTACTTTTTCCACAACGTCTAAACAGCAACGATATTTTTCTGACACTTTTTCTGACACACATATTCTGACCAAATAGCTATTCATAAACATAACTAAAAAATACATGTTGTATAGGAAATGATAGATCCATTAGTTCTTAATGAAATCGCAGTGTTAGAATTCTAAAAAATAACTTCATTACGATATGCAGCTTCGGTATAGCTAGAGTACCCAAACGTTGGGCGTCGGCGACTAGTTCACATGTACGACAGATATATGAAATAGCATCATAAAATGTTTCTTACTTTTGCTGATCTTTCATCAGAATGTTGGACAAGGTGTCCTTTGTCAAGAACAATCGTTGTTTGGATTTAGAACGTCCATTTTCCCTCTCGATTTAGCAAGCACACTAGCCAAGTGGCTCGAAGCTCTCCATGTCAACAAACGGAAGAGAACGGAACACGGCAAAACTCCCGAAAAATGTTCAATAATCTGATGAAACTATATTGAAAAAACATACTTTACGATGATATGGTCACATGTATCAAATAAAATCAAAGCCGAAGATATTAGTCGCCTATAACGGCAGCTAAACAGAAGGCAAATCCAAGTCCCCCTTCGCGCTCTCCAGAAAACAGGAAATGGGCGGACACGTCATACAAAGAGCTTGTATTCCACTTCAGACCAAGATAAACACTAAATTTCTTCTCTCACCGCCTCTTGACATCCAGGGGAAGGTCTATGAAGTGCACGTATACTCTTACGTATCATGCCCATTTATAGGCAGGAAGTAGAACAGAGCCCCGATTTCAGACTTTCCACTTCCTGGTCAGGAAGTTTGTGCCAAATGAGTTCTGTTTGACTCACAGATATAATTCAAACGGTTTTAGAAACTAGAGAGTGTTTTCTATCCAATAGTAATAATAATATGCATATTGTACAAGCAAGAATTGAGTACGAGGCCGTTTGAAATGGGCACCTTTTATCTGGCTACTCAATACTGCCCCTTCAGCCCAAACAGGTTAACTGATTTTTGTCCTCTGACGTCCTTGGGTAGGCAGAAGGAGTCTGGAAGGGCATCAAGGAATTTTTGTGTTGTCTGAGAATTTATAGCACGACTTTTGATGCTCCTTGGTTGGGGTCTGAGCAGATTATTTGTTGCGATTGCAAACGTAATAAAATGGTGGTCCGATAGTCCAGGATTATGAGGAAAAACATTAAGATCTACAACATTTATTCCATGGGACAAAACTAGGTCCAGAGTATGACTGTGGCAGTGAGTAGGTCCAGAGACATGTTGGACAAAATCCACTGAGTCGATGATGGCTCCGAAAGCCTTTTGGAGTGGGTCTGTGGACTTCTCCATATGAATATTAAAATCACCAAAAATTAGAATATGATCTGCTATGACTACAAGGTCCGATAGGAATTCAGGGAACTCAGAGAGGAACGCTGTATATGGCCCAGGAGGCCTGTAAACAGTAGCTATAAAAAGTGATTGAGTAGGCTGCATAGATTTCATGACTAGAAGCTCAAAAGACGAAAACGTCATTTTTTTTTTTGTAAATTGAAATTTGCTATCGTAAATAGCAAAACACCTCCGCCTTTGCGGGATGCACGGGGGATATGCACGGGGGATATGGTCACTAGTGTAACCAGGAGGAGAGGCCTCATTTAACACAGTAAATTCATCAGGCTTAAGCCATGTTTCAGTCAGGCCAATCACATCAAGATTATGATCAGTGATTAGTTCATTGACTATAACTGCCTTTGAAGTGAGGGATCTAACATTAAGTAACCCTATTTTGAGATGTGAGGTATCACGATCTCTTTCAATAATGGCAGGAATGGAGGAGGTCTTTATCCTAATGAGATTGCTAAGGCGAACACCACCATGTTTAGTTTTGCCCAACCTAGGTCTAGGCACAGACACAGTCTCAATGGGGATGGCTGAGCTGACTACACTGACTGTGCTATTGGCAGACTCCACTAAGCTGGCAGGTTGGCTAACAGCCTGCTGCCTGGCCTGCACCCTATTTCATTGTGGAGCTAGAGGAGTTAGAGCCCTGTCTATGTTGGTAGATAAGATGAGAGCACCCCTCCAGCTAGGATGGAGTCCCTCACTCCTCAGCAGGTCAGGCTTGGTCCTGTTTGTGGGTGAGTCCCAGAAAGAGGGCCAATTATCTACAAATTCTATCTTTTGGGAGGGGCAGAAAACAGTTTTCAACCAGCGATTGAGTTGTGAGACTCTGCTGTAGAGCTCGTCACTCCCCCTAACTGGGAGGGGGCCAGAGACAATTACTCGATGCCGACACATCTTTCTAGCTGATTTACACGCTGAAGCTATGTTGCGCTTGGTGACCTCTGACTGTTTCATCCTAACATCGTTGGTGCCGACGTGGATAACAATATCTCTATACTCTCTACACTCGCCAGTTTTAGCTTTAGCCAGCACCATCTTCAGATTAGCCTTAACGTCGGTAGCCCTGCCCCCTGGTAAACAGTGTATGATCGCTGGGTGATTCGTTTTAAGTCTAATACTGCGGGTAATGGAGTCGCCAATGACTAGGGTTTTCAATTTGTCAGAGCTAATGGTGGGAGCCTTCGGCGTCTCAGACCCCGTAACGGGAGGAGTAGAGACAAGAGAAGACTCGGCCTCAGACTCCGACTCGCTACTTAATGGGGAAAACCGGTTGAAAGTTTCTGTCGGCTGAATGAGCGACACCAGTTGAGCATTCCTACAGCATTTCCCTCCAGAAGCCATGAGAAAGTTGTCCGGCTGCGGGGACTGTGCGGGGGATTTATACTAACGTTACTATCTGTACTTACTGGTGGCACAGACGCTGTTTCATCCTTTCCTACACTGAAATTACCCTTGCCTAACGATTGCGTCTGAAGCTGGGCTTGCAGCACAGCTATCCTCGCCGTAAGGCGATCGTTCTCCTGTATAATATGAGTACAGCGACTGCAATTAAAAGACATCATGTTAATGTTACTACTTAGCTTCGGCTGTTGAAAGTGCTGACGAACCATGTCCAGATAAAGCGTCCGGAGTGAAAAAGTTGAATGAGGGAAAAAAGTTGTGATGGAAAAACTAAAAATATAAACGGTAATTAAAAAGAAAAAAAAACAAACGTAAAGTTGTCAGCTAGTAAAGTAAGGTTGGCAACAAAACGCACAGCAACAAAACGCACAGCAACACGTCTGCAAATTTAAGAGGCGGGGGAATGGTAAAGAAAGAATGGTACCAACACATGCTCCGAGAGAAACTTCTCCTAACCATCCAGGAACAGTTTGGTGACGAACAATGCCTTTTCCAGCATGATGGAGCACCTTGCCATTAGGCAAAAGTGATAACTAAGTAGCTCAGGGAACAAAACATCGATATTTTGGGTCCATGGCCAGGAAACTGCACAGACCTTAATCCCATTGAGAACTTGTGGTCAATCCTCAAGAAGCCAGTGGACAAACAAAAACCCACAAATTCTGACAAACTCCAAGCATTGATTTTGCAAGAATGGGCTGCCATCAGTCAGGATGTGGCCCAGAAGTTAATTGACAGCATGCCAGGGCGGATTGCAGAGGTCTTGAAAAAGAAGGTTCAACTCTGCAAATATTGACTCTTTGCATCAACTTCATGTAATTGTCAATAAAAGCCTTTGACACTGTCATGAGCCTTTGATACTGTTGCCCTCTTTGGGTACAGCAAGCCCCATCCCCCTCTCCCTGCCTCTCCCTGCCTCTCCCTGCCTCCTTCAACCAGGCTGCTGTGGTCAGTGAGGTCGTAAATTCCTAGGGAAGACCCTGCCTCATGGCCACACAGTATAGAGATTGAGTGAGCTTTCATAGAGAACAAAGGAATTTCTTCCACCTCACAGAACTTGAGGTCCGAACAACATTTACGTTCAAAATAAAAGATTGGTGAAGAATCCAGCTACGAACTGGTCCGTTTGTTACAACTTGGGGAAGCTCATGGGAGACGGTGCGGCCACATTACCATAACGCTGTTTATATAATAGCCTCAGATATGAGGTTTACATCTAATTGTTGTATAAGATGAATGAGTGAGTATGATACTGTTTGTAAAATTGTGTAATGTGATTTTTGACTGTTTAATGAAGGAAACTCCAATTCCCTTTTGAGTTGAACTAAATCAGAGGACCGCCCATGAGCCCTAGTTAAGGTCAGGCATCCTGGGACAGGCCCTTTTTCTGCCCTTCCGAATAAAACCCCCACTCAGGTTTTCTATCACCAGACCAGCTTACCTCGATAACGAGAGGGCCAAGGTTTGAGACCAGACTGCTGAATCTTTTAACCATACCACGTTGTTAAACTCTTAGACTATCGATACCGACAGAATAAGAACAAGTCTTTGATATTAATTACTAGTCTGCAGCTAGGAATTCGCTATAATTGAACGTGAAGAACGACAACCGCCGAAACATCCATTCTACAACAACACGAATGAATGTCACTCTGAGCTACCCACGACAGAGAGAGAGAGAGAGAGAGAGGACGGAAACTCTCCAACAGAAACTAACTTTTCAACACCGATCAAGACGACACACTGAGCGTAAATATATATATTGATTGCAATTGTTCCCGAATGAGTGAGCGTTCATGTGCAAAGGATTAGCATTTCAATTGTTATAATTATGAACTCTGTAGTGACTTCTTAGTCGACCCCCACTTCCCTTTGGTCTAACAAGCCGCCATGCCGGTTTAGCCCACTAGGGCACATTCTCCTATCATTTCCTGTAACCATATTTACTTTGTTTGTTTGTTTATGCATTTCTGTGAATTACTTAGTTAGTAATAAATAAATGATTTAAGACAATTGATGTATGGATGACTCATAGTGAAGACTGGGTTCGTGCAGATAACCAACAATTTACGACGTTTGGAATGAGACTAACGTGAGGTAAAGTAAATAATTCATTAATCAGAAGACTATTGATCAGATATGAAAATATCTGAAAGGTTATATTAGGAAATTATACCTTTGTAATCTGAATATTTTCCTTGGTCCCCTGACTTCCTAGTTAATTACAGTTACATGATTAATCAGTTTAATTGCGTAATACTAATTACAGAGAATCTTTGATAAAAACGAAGTCTTCATTTAATGATAGTAAAGACACGACACAGCCATATCTTCAAATATCAGCCAGAAATCAATTTCGGGATTGTATAGATAAATCTTTGGTACTCCATGTAAACATAATTTTATCTGGGTTCTTATGTCTCCAAATATCTAGAACACCTAACCTTAGACATATATTCCTTATCTCATAAACATAATTGCTATCCTTAGGAGGCCATCTATCTAGATTATCATGTAATACTGTATTAAAATCTCCACTCCATATTTATTTTGCCAATGGAAATTTAGACATAATTTTACTTATTTTCCTCTCAATGTCTCTAAATAAAATACAGTTACTTGACTTGTTATTGGAAGCATAAGTATTTACAACAATTAATTGAACATGGTTGACATCTACCAATAGTATAATCCATCTCCCTGTATTATCTGCTTCATAACTCAATATATGGCCCTTAAAGTTACCTTTTAAAATAGTGACACCTACTGACCGATTAGTACCAAATGAAAACCAAATATCATTCCCCCATTGACTCTTCTAAAACGCAGTATCTGTGGAACAGGCATGAGTTTCTTGAATGAAATACAAGTCGGCACTCTTACCTTTACAATACAAAAATAAAGATTTAATTTTCAAAATATTACGGATTCCCCTGGCATTAATAGAAAAAGTGAAATGGACATTTACTATCACAGTGACTAGATGAAGCACATTAAACTTGTATACGTTCACATGAATCAGGGTCTCACAAAAAGAAAAGTTCTTACTAGTTGCAAATAAAAACAGTCCTTTGCACCACGCAAGTGGTTGACCTAAATTATCTATATATATTTTTTTATACAATTACAAATGACATTGTACCATAGATTGGTAAAAACGAATAGCTATCAAGCTAACATTAAGTGTCAGTGCAAATTTCCCTGCCATAAAAAAAATATATATATAAAAAAGTTTGGCTCACACAAACAATGCTCATTCCTCAAGAAATATAAAGTTTTATCAAATGCAAATAAAACTCAGTTCTGCACAACACACTTGATAAGTCCAGCAGTCAACAAACTAGGCGTCAGCGTGAATTTCCCTTCCATTATCAAAAGCCTTAGCTCCAGCAAAGTATGCACTTTTCCCTTCCTTTCTTGCTCTCTCAATTATCGGCCACAGACGATTCCGAGCTTCTTTGTCAAATGCTGTCAGATCCTCAGGTTGTTCTTCTTTAAATAGTCATTTATCTTTGCACTTTTCCATGTCATATCCCTCGCTGTCCTGGAGATGAATCTCATGTTCACTGGTCGTGGTGGCTGGTTGTTGTCCCCATCTCTCAGCCTACCCAGGCGGTGCACTACATCCAGAGAACCTACAACAACATTTTGCTCATCCTCCGGGAATATTGCCCTGCAAATGTCCTTCACTCTTGCTTTGATGTTCTCGGCAGATTTTTCTGCTATTCCATAAATTCGAAGACTCCATCTCCGACTATACCGGTCATTCTTGTTTACCTTTGACTCAATTTCAGTGAGTTTCTTCTCCTGCTTTGCAACCTGAATGTTCAATGTTGCGTTCTGCGAGAGTTTTTACTTCCTCAGCATTGAAATCAATTGATTTCTTCAGGTTAACGATACTGATAGTGTTGTTTTACACCAAATCCATGATGTCATCTGCGCTCTCTTTGATTTTAGCCGTGAGGATGCGGACAATGTTGTCCTGTAGCTGGCTCATTGATGGTTCACTTCTCAGCTTTTTTGGAAGTTTCTCCTTGGTTGTGGTATTCGGGTATGAATCGCATTCACCCCCCTTTTTTACACTGCAAGCATATAAGTGAGTTTCAACAATGCCTCTTTTCTCCTTGGAAGTTTCAACATCGATTATCTCAGCAACAGTTTGGTCATGTCCTGATTACATGCTACTAGCTATGAAGACGTTAGCAGGCTAACTTAACTACACACGCTGAAACTTTTCGATAGCTAGCTTGTTCGTTGGAAATCGTCAAAAATATCTTCCAATGGTTTGATTAATTACAAAATTATTCAAAATAGCTACATTGTATGGTTAGATATCATTTTTGGTTAAAAAAAAACTAATTGCAACTGCAGTCTAAAATTATAAACTTTGTGAGAAAACCCTAAAATTGTTCCTCAGCTAGAAATCTTACACCCTCTCATGTCGCCATCTTGAGCGCAACCGGGCACTCTTGTAAAATAGATGTTTAATGTCAATGTGACTCCCTGTTTAAATAAAAGTTAAATACAATTAAAAAAACATCAACACAAACACAGGATATGGGGTACACATGGTATCACATCATTACATACTAGGCCCTACTGCACCTGCATTCCAGCACCATTCCAGCATCTGGAATTGACTCAACATGTTTGAGGTGTGGGATCAATACATGTGGGGGAAGAGGTGGCTGTCGAATGTATGATTCTGATATGTACAGGTAAGTTCATTTTGTGTGTGGGGGGGGGGGGGCGTCCATATTTGTGTGCGTACTCTGAGGTGTGTTTGAATATGAATGAGCAGCAGTGTTGTGATGTGTCCTCTCCCGTCCTTGCAGAGTGATCTTCCTTGGCCTCTTCACATGTCTTAGTGGCTCCTCCTTAGGAGGGAGGAGGACAGCACCACGGGACAGACCCCACACTCATCGCTAGAGATCGAACTTCAGACTCCCTCCAAAACCACTGAACCCCTCAACACACCGAAAGAGATTAAGGTGCACACCCTTAGAGGGAGCCGGAACAGGATAACTCCCTCCAAACTCACAAAGACACAGAGGAGTAGGAACTATCCAACACCCAGGGAGAGAGAACGAGTGACCTCAGTCGAACACAGTCAGAAAGAGGAGGTGGAAGAGGCGTTAGATAGAGGAGGTTACCCCAGAGGCCATTCCTCATGTTCATGTGAGCAAGAAATAGGAGAAGGCTTCTGATCAGCCAAATGGCAGGCAGAGGGAGAGGTCATAGTGATTCACACCCACAGAGAGAATGACAACCCACACAACCTCTTGGTTGAGATGAACCACACAGAGGTAGAGGCAGAGGGCCTTCAGGGCTAGCCAGTCAGCCTGCCTGCTCTGATCCCCAAGTCAATTGTATTTAAATTCATGTTCATTAAAGATTTTTATTCAAGAATTGAAAAGTCCCATTTACTTAATGATAATTTTTCACTGTCTTCAACCCTCAAGAACCAGGGTGAGTCTGGCTCACCCTTTAACTGGGCAAACACAACTTGCATATGGTCATAGACTAAGCCAAAACGTTAATCTTTTAACCTTGCTTGAATAAAACAATGCATTTTTTATAGTGAGGAAGAGTTGCGCTTTTTCCTTTTCTATGATGATTCAAGTTTTTGGTTGCACCTCAACTCAAATTGGTTGAGCGCCCTTCGTTTTTTGGTTGTCAAATAATACATTTGAAAAAAAAAAATACTAAGTAAATTATTAAAAGCATTAAAATTGGGATGTTTTCCAGGTATTTACACAAACTACTCCACACTCGCAAAGTGAAAGTTTATAGAAAAGTTCTGAAATTAAGTAGTAAACAGAAGAAAAGCAGAATTGAGTACAATTATAATGCAAATAATTTAATGGTCTATGGTTCAATCCCATTTCTGAAGGTCTGATGAATAATTCATATTGTTCCTCCTCTTCCTTGTGGCAGGCGCAGCAGCACACTGCCCTCCAAAGCCTGCAAAAAAATCGCCGGACTTCCCCTTTCCTAGCTCTGCATGGAACATCCAGTGTCACGTCCTTGGTGACGTGTGGGGTGACATCCGGGATGACCACAGCAACATCATCTGGAAAGGGAAAAAAGAGGAACAGAATGTAAACAAATGCAAACCGTAGGTTGTAAACACCGGCCAGTTGAAAGGTTCTACTAAGATGACATGACAAACGGCACCTGTCAGAGTGCTCTTAAAGTGTTACTCACCTGCTTGGATGTCAGCTGGCAGAGTGGCGAAGTCGGCCATCGTGAGAGTCCTTTCTTCAGGTGTGACGTCCACAAGAAGAGAAGAGATGGGCTCTGCCTTTGTGTAAGTGGTGATGTCCACAACATTCAGGTGGGAAGAAGCCTGGTCTGCCTCTGTGTTAGGGGTGATGTCTTTAACCTCCAGGTGGGAAGAAGCCTGGTCTGCCTCTGTGTTAGGGATGATGTCTACAACCTCTAGGTGGGAAGAAGCCGGGAAATGTTATGGGTGACAACAATAAATCCTGATGAGCTCTACTACTACAAGGCACCAAGATGTAATCAGAACAGGCATCTGTCAGAGTGCTCTCTATCATTGCTACTCACCTGCTTGGATGTCAGCTGGTAGTGTGGTGGAGACGGCCACCGCGAGGACAGGGGGGACTGGTAGGGTGGCTGCAGGGGGGTGGAAGCAGCTCTGCACCTCTGCACAGACAGAGCTTATATAAAAAGGGCTCTGGAGGTCTTCCGTGGAGAAGGACTGACTGATTCTCTCGAGGATTGACCGCACAGAGTCAAAAGCAGCAGCCCGGGAGAAAGGGATGTGAGGGGAAGGGTCATTTTAACTTCTCTAGGGTATGTGGGACGGTAGCGTCCCACCTCGTCAACAGCCAGTGAAACTGCAGGGCGACAAATTCAAAACAACAGAAATCCCATAATTTAAATTCCTCAAACATACAAGTATTTTACACCATTTTAAAGCTACAATTGTTGTAAATCCAGCCAAAGTGTCCGATTTCAAAAAGGTTTTACGACGAAAGCGCACCAAACGATTATGTTAGGTATGAGCCAAGTCACAGAAAAACACAGCCATTTTTCCAGCTAAAGAGAGCAGTAACAAAAAGCAGAAATAGAGATAAAATTAATCACTAACCTTTGATGATCTTCATCAGATTACACTCATAGGACTTCATGTTACACAATACATGTATGTTTTGTTCGGTAAAGTTCATATTTATATCCAAAAATCTGAGTTTACATTAGCGCGTTATGTTCAGTAGTTACAAAACATCCGGTGATTTTGCAGAGAGCCACATCAATTTACAGAAATACTCATAATAAACATTGATAAAAGATGCAACTTTTATGCATGGAATTTTAGATCCACTTCTCCTTAACTTCTTATGGCTGCAGGGGCAGTATTGAGTAACTTGGATGAAAGGTGCCCATTTCAAACGGCCTCGTACTCAATTCTTGCTCGTACAATATGCATATTATTATTACTATTGGATAGAAAACACTCTCAAGTTTCTAAAACCATTTGAATTATATCTGTGAGTAAAACAGAACTCATTTTGCAGCAAACTTCCTGTCAGAAAGTGAAAAATCTCAAATCGAGGCTCTGTTCCAGGGCCTACCTAATCTTTTGCTTGAAATCTATTAGTATACATGCACTTCATACGCCTTCCACTAGATGTCAATAGGCTGTGAGAGGTGAAATGGGGTCTCTAGCTCTTTCTATGGTCAAAAGAGAGCGCTTGGAATGACAGGTCCCCAATTTCCTTTGCTCAGGAAGACGCGGAAAGGACTTCCGGATTGGCTTCTGAAAAGCTGTTGTTATAGACGGCTAATAGCTCCGGCTTTGATTTTATTTGATAAATGTGACAATATCATCGTAAAGTATGTTTTTTCAATATAGTTTAACCTCTACTTCCTCAGAAACCCGGGTCCGGGAGCACCCCCACCAGTAAAAAAGCTGACTAGCATAGGCTAGCATAGCGTCACAAGTAAATAGTAGCATCTAAATATCATTAAATCACAAGTCCAAGACACCAGATGAAAGATACACATCTTGGTAATCAAGCCATCATTTCTGATTTTTAAAATGTTTTACAGGGAAGACACAATATGTAAATCTATTAGCTAACCACGTTAGCAAAAGACACCATTTTTTTTACTCCACCAGTTTTTTACTCCATCAGTAGCTATCACAAATTCGACCAAATAAAGATATAAATAGCCACTAACCAAGAAACAACCTCATCAGATGACAGTCTGATAACATATTTATTGTATAGCATAGGTTTTGTTAGAAAAATGTGCATATTTCAGGTATAAATCATAGTTTACCATTGCAGCCACCATCACAACTCGACTAGAATAACTACAGAGAGCAACGTGTATTACCTAATTACTCATCATAAAACATTTCTTAAAAATACACAGCGTACAGCAATTGAAAGACACAGATCTTGTGAATCCAGACAATATTTCAGATTTTCTAAGTGTTTTACAGCGAAAACACAATATAGCGTTATATTAGCGTAGCAAACCACACAACAGCATTGATTCCAGCCAAACATAGCGATAACGTATTCACCACCAAAAATATTAATTTTCACTAACCTTCTCAGAATTCTTCAGATGACAGTCCTGTAACATCATATTACACAATGCATATAGAGTTTGTTCGAAAATGTGCATATTTAGCGGCACAAATCGTGCTTATACAATGAAAATAGTGTCCAAATACTCAAGCAATCTGTCCGGCGCCATCTTGGAAAGACACCTATTCTTATCGAAAACTATTCATAAACTTGACTAAAAAAATACAGGTTGGACAGCAATTGAAAGACAAATTAGTTCTTAATGCAATCGCTGAATTACATTTTTAAAATTAACCTTACTGTGCAATACAGGGTGCAATACAGGGTGCGATAACGCAAGGCTACACGGCAAATAATGGCGTCTTATGCATTTTACTTTTTCAACAGAACAACGAATTATCAGCATAAATAGTTCTTACTATTAGCTGAACTCCCATCAGAATCTTGGGAAAGGTGTCCTTTTGCCAAAAGAATCGTTGCTGGGTTGGAGAATGTTTTCTTCCAGGTTGCAATTAGCAGTACACAATGGCATGCGAGAGAGAGAGATACCCAACTCAATACAACGGCAGAAAATGAAATGCCCGAAAATCGCAATATACTGACATAAACTGATATAAATCGGTTTAAAATAACAAGATTATGATGTCTTTAAAGCCTATATCGAATAAAAACAGAGCCGGATATATCTAGGAGCTAAAACCAGAGCTTCTAAAAACGACATCTAAAAACGACAGACCCTCTCTGCGTCAGCGCGAAGATCCAAAAGGGTGGACACCTCGATTCCAATCAATTTATAGACTTTCTGAACTGCGTAGAAACTCCATTTCAAGTCTCCCTATTCGCTAACAACCAGGGGAAGGCGTATGCAGTGCATCTCAACCAATAGAGGACAGGCAAATTAATACACAGGTCTCAGAACAGCCAGCAAAATTCTGCATTCTGACATACACATAGGAAAATTGCTCTAAGTCGAGTTCTGTTTCACCCACAGATATAATTCAAACGGTTTTAGAAACTAGAGAGTGTTTTCTATCCAATAGTAATAATAATATGCATATTGTACGAGCAAGAATTGAGTACGAGGCAGTTTAATTTGGGAACACCAAGAAAAAAATAGTGCTAACAGCTCCCCCTATTGACAAGAAGTTAATCAGATTATTGAAATTTTTCCGGGAGTTTTGGCGTGTTCCGTTCTCTGAGTTTGTTCACGATGGAGAGCTTCGCGCCACTTGGCAAGTTTTGCTTGCTAAATCGAGAGGGAAAAAGGCCGTTCTAAAACCAAACAACGATTGTTCTGGACGAAGGACCCCTTGTACAACATTCTGATGGAAGATCATCAAAAGTAGGACCCATTTATGATGTTATTTCATATATCTGTCGAACATGTGTACTATTAGTTTGCGCCCAGATTTTGGGCGCTCTCTCGCCATAACGTAAGCTGCATGTCGTAATGAAGTTATTTTTAGAATTCTAACACGGCGATTGCATTAAGAACTAAGCTATCTTTAATTTGCTGTCCAACATGTATTTTTTAGTAAAGTCTATGAATAGTTATTTGATTAGAATAGGTGAGTGTCAGAAATATATCCGGACATTCTGGGAAAAAGATGCTAAGTTTTCCCAATGTATAACCACGATTTGTGCCGCTAAATATGCACATTTTCGAACAAACCATATATGTATTGTGTAATATGATGTTATAGGACTGTCATCTGATGAAGTTTGAGAAGGTTAGTGAAAAAATTTATATCTTTTGCTGGTTTATTCGCTATCGCTAACGTGCCTAACGAATCAATGCTGTTGTGTGGTTGGCTATTGTAGTAAGCTAATATAATGCTATATTGTGTTTTCGCTGTAAAACATTTAAAGAATCGGAAATATTGGCTGGATTCACAAGATGTTTGTCTTTAATTTGCTGTACACCATGTATTTTTCATAAATGTTTTATGATGAGTATTTAGGTATTTCAATTTGGTCTCTGTAATTGTTCTAGCTGCTTCGGTGCTATTTCTGATTGTAGCTGCAATGTAAAACTATGATTTATACCTCAAATATGTACATTTTTCGAACAAAACATAGATTTATTGTATAACTTGTTATAAGACTGTCATCTGATGAAGTTGTTTCTTGGTTAGTTTGGTTGGTTCTTGGTTAGTTAGGTTGGTTTTGTGCAAGCTACTTGTGCTGTGAAAAATGTCTGTGCTTTTTTGTATTTGGTGGTGAGCTAACATAAATATACGTGGTGTTTTCGCTGTAAAACATTTTAAAAATCGGACATGTTGGCTGGATTCACAAGATGTGTATCTTTCATTTGCTGTATTGGACTTGTTAATGTGTGAAAGTTAAATATTTCTAAAAAATATCTTTTGAATTTCGCGCCCTGCACTTGGACTGGCTGTTGTCATAAGTGTACCGGCACCGCCCTGCAGAAATAAAAGGTTAATGCAACCGCTGTGTCAGATTTCAAAAAAACTTTACGGAAAAAGCAAACCATGCAATAATCTGAGTACGGCGCTCAGACGACAAATCAAGCCAAACAGATATCCGCCATGTTGGAGTCAACAGAAATCAGAAATAGCATTATAAATATTCACTTACCTTTGATGATCTTCATCAGAATGCACTCCCAGGAATCCCAGTTCCACAATAAATGTTTGTTTTGTTCGATAATGTCCATCATTTATGTTCAAATTCCTCCTTGTTGTTCGCGCGTTCAGTACACAATCTAAACTCATGACGCGCGTGCAAGTCCAGCGGAGAGTACGGACGAAAAGTCCAAAAAGTTATATTACAGTCCGTAGAAACATGTCAAACGAAGTATAGAATCAATCTTTAAGATGTTTTTAACATAAATCTTCAATAATGTTCCAACAGGAGAATTCTTTTGTCTTCAGAAATGCAATGGAACTCAAGCTAACTCTCACATGAACGTGCATGGTCAGCTCGTGGCACTCTGGGAGAGGCCTTACTCAATCCCCTCTCATTCGCCCCCACTTCACAGTAGAGGCATCAAACAAGGTTCTAAAGACTGTTGACATCTAGTGGTAGCCCTAGGAAGTGCAACATGACCACATTTCCACTGTATCTTGGATAAGCAAAGAGTTGAAAAACGAAATACCTCAGATTTCCCACTTCCTGGTTAGATTTTTTCTCAGGTTTTTGCCTGCTATATGAGTTATGTTATACTCACAAACATCATTCAAACTGTTTTAGAAACTTCAGAGTGTTTTCTATCCAAATCTACTAATAAAATGCATATCCTAGCATCTGGGCCTGAGTAGCAGGCAGTTTACTCTGGGCACGCTTTTCACCCGGACATGAAAATACTGCCCCTACCCCAAAGAAGTTAACTTCTTAGCGCTAGGGGTCAGATTTAATTTTTTTCTTAAAATAATGTTCCCAAGGTAAACAGACATTTTCTCAGGCCCAGATCGTAGAATATGCATATAATTTACAGATTAGGATAGAAAACACTCCAGAGTTTCCAAAACTGTCAAAATATTGTCTGTGAGTATAACAAAACTGATTCTGCAGGCGAAAACCTGAGGAAATATAACCTGTGTTTCCTGTGTTTCCTGGCCCGTCTTTCTTCCATTTAAAGGGGTATCAACCAGATTACTTTTCCAATGGCTTCCTCAGGCTGTGACCAGGCTTTAGACATAGTTTCAGGCTTTTATTTTGAAAAATGAGCGAGATTTTTCAAAACTAGTCAGGTGTCCTCTGAATAGTTCCTGCGTGCGAGAGGGGAGTTCTCCATTTTCTTTTTCTCTCTTATTGAATAGGTTACGGTCCGGTTGAAATATTATCGATTATGTTTGTTAAAAACAACCTGAGGATTGATTATAAAAAACATTTGACATGTTTCTACGAACATTACGGATACTTTTTGGTATTTTCGTCGAACAGAATGAGCCTGTAGTTTTCTGAACATAACGCGCAACCCAAATGGCGTTTTTTTGTTACAAAAGTAATATTTATCGAACAAAAAGAACATTTATTGTGTAACTGGGAGTCTCGTGAGTGCAAACATCCGAAGATTATCAAAGGTAAGCGATTAATTTTAGTGCTTTTCTGACTTTTGTGACCATGCTAATTTGGGGCTAGCATTTGTAGCATTGATTGATAAACTCACAAAAGCTTGGATTGCTTTCGCTGCAAAGCATATTTTCAAAATCTGACATGATAGGTGGATTAACTTCTCTGTGCTACGGATCCCGTTAGCGGGTTTAAATTCGACAACATACGGTGAGCGCCACATAAATAGTCATATTAAACATTCCTGAAAATACAAGTGTCTCACATGGTTCAAAAGCCTAGAATCTTGCTAATCCAACTGCGTTGTCAGATTTAAAAAGGATTTACTGCGAAAGAATACGATGCGATTATCTGAGCACAGAGCCCCATACCAAAATACTATTTCAACCAGCACAGGCGTAACAAAATCACAAATTGCAATAAAATAAATCGTTTACCTTTGAAGATCTTGCTCTGTTTGCAATCCCAAGGCTCATTGTTACACAATGAATGGTCTTTTGTTCGGTTAAATCCATTTTTATAGCCTAACACGAAACATTTTGTGAACGCTTATCTCGTTGAATTCCGTGTCATTCAATTTTCGACGAAACATTCGACGTAAATACACAGACTAAACGTGACTATATCCAGTCATGTTTGGTTTCATTGCAATCAACTGTTTGTTTGTAACACAACCAAACTTGATGGGTCATTTCGCGGGACGTGTTGACCAAAAGAAACCGATTGGAAGACAACAAGTAATGACCTCATTGTGCACCAATTATATGACCGCTGTTTCGTTGATTGACTGTATTTTAACCCAATGACCACTGATCGTCTTGAAATCTAGCTGGGTAGATAGCCAATGAGCAGAGGTAAACGGCAATATGTAATGGTTCTGTGTTGGAAGGCCAACCCATGTAGTAAGCTCCATAAAGACGGTCTTTCACCATTGAAGATTCATACTGGAAGGAGCCAAGCTTGTTACGCATAGCACTATTTCGGTAACGCGCATCTTCAGCTGTTTATATATCGAACATCATGGCGAATAAGTCAGTGAAAGCTAAATCTAAGACTAGATATACGAATGTAGACAAAATTATAGAGGAAATTGATCGTGAAAGTGAGACAGATATGCTTTTGGAAGAGGACTCAGTTAGCGACCATAGCTATGATTCCAAATGGAGGCATATTTTTTGAACGGAGAGGACATTGTTTTGGACTGGTAAGTTCTTCTCATGCTAATGCCGTTGTTTGAAATTAATAATATAAAATATTATTTGTGATTGTTTTTACATTTTATTTGCAATATATAAAAATGTAATGAAATGTGTAAAGTACACATTGGCTATACATTGTGGGTGGGGGTATGTTTGTATGTATGTGAATGACCCATAGCCTATGTTTGTGTGTGTATATATATACACTGCTCAAAAAAATAAAGGGAACACTTAAACAACACAATGTAACTCCAAGTCAATCACACTTCTGTGAAATCAAACTGTCCACTTAGGAAGCAACACTGATTGACAATAAATTTCACATGCTGTTGTGCAAATGGAATAGACAACAGGTGGAAATTATAGGCAATTAGCAAGACACCCCCAATAAAGGAGTGGTTCTGCAGGTGGTGACCACAGACCACTTCTCAGTTCCTATGCTTCCTGGCTGATGTTTTGGTCACTTTTGAATGCTGGCGGTGCTTTCACTCTAGTGGTAGCATGAGACGGAGTCTACAACCCACACAAGTGGCTCAGGTAGTGCAGCTCATCCAGGATGGCACATCAATGCGAGCTGTGGCAAGAAGGTTTGCTGTGTCTGTCAGCGTAGTGTCCAGAGCATGGAGGCGCTACCAGGAGACAGGCCAGTACATCAGGAGACGTGGAGGAGGCCGTAGGAGGGCAACAACCCAGCAGCAGGACCGCTACCTCCGCCTTTGTGCAAGGAGGAGCAGGAGGAGCACTGCCAGAGCCCTGCAAAATGACCTCCAGCAGGCCACAAATGTGCATGTGTCTGCTCAAACGGTCAGAAACAGACTCCATGAGGGTGGTATGAGGGCCCGACGTCCACAGGTGGGGGTTGTGCTTACAGCCCAACACCGTGCAGGACGTTTGGCATTTGCCAGAGAACACCAAGATTGGCAAATTGGACTGGCCCGCCCGTTCCCCAGACCTGAATCCAATTGAGCACATCTGGGACATCATGTCTCGCTCCATCCACCAACGCCACGTTGCACCACAGACTGTCCAGGAGTTGGCGGATGCTTTAGTCCAGGTCTGGGAGGAGATCCCTCAGGAGACCATCCGCCACCTCATCAGGAGCATGCCCAGGCGTTGTAGGGAGGTCATACAGGCACATGGAGGCCACACACACTACTGAGCCTCATTTTGACTTGTTTTAAGGACATTACATCAAAGTTGGATCAGCCTGTAGTGTGGTTTTCCACTTTAATTTTGAGTGTGACTCCAAATCCAGACCTCCATGGGTTGATAAATTTGATTTCCATTGATAATTTTTGTGTGATTTTGTTGTCAGCACATTCAACTATGTAAAGAAAAAAGTATTTAATAAGAATATTTTATTCATTCAGATCTAGGATGTGTTATTTTAGTGTTCCCTTAATTTTTTTGAGCAGTGTATATAAAAATGGAATGGAGTAGAATGTAACAGCAAACCCACACATCTCAACACAGCGAGCATGCTTCCTCCACTCAGTCTACATATTATGGATTAGAGGGAGCATGGTCGAGGTGCATGTGTCTGCCGCTCCACCCCACCCCCACATGAAATAGCCTATTTGAGGCAGGCCCACAACAATGGCCAAAATGAAATGGAACAGCACTTATGTTCCCTGTACTCTATATATCTGTTTATTATACCTGTTGATACAGGGCTCATATGTGAAACTATTCTAACTGAACATTTTCTTTCACAGTGACACTGACTCCGACTGGGAGCCCCCAGTGCCAACGTGTCCATCCCCCTCTGAAGCTGGTTCATCCAGCTGGACCCCTGCTGTCTCTGGCTCCACACCTCCCGGGCCATCTAGAGGTGTGAAGGCACTGACAAAGAAGTGGAGGAGGGGAAGTGTGCCACCTGCTAACAAAGGTACAGAAGGGCGTTGGCACACTGTCCTAGAAGATGATGTGGAGCCACCCCAACCAACTTTTAGGCCGAAAAGGAAGCCAGGACCTCAGGTGAACACGACCGCATCTTACAGCCCCATTCAGCTTTTTCAGCTGTTTTTCGCACAAGCCGTTGTAGATTCGCTCGTGTCTAACACGAATAAGTATGGGGAGAAGAAGCAAGTCATCACTGGTCATCTACATGGGGCTGGTGAAGCTGAAAAGCCTGAGGGACTACTGGAAAACGTCATCTCTCTACCAACTGCCTTTCCCCATGACTGTTATGTCCTGCAAAAGGTTTCTGGTTCTCTCACAGGCGCAGTCAGTGACCCAAAGGTTGATGAAGCGAATGACAAGAAGAGAGGCACAGCAACGTTTGATAGACTGTGCAAAATCAAACCTCTCTACCACAGCATTGTTGAGGCCTGCAAGACATACTTTCAGCCAGCCCAGAACGTGTCAATAGATGAGAGGATGGTAGCCTCAAAGGCCAGAATTGGCCTCAAACAATACATGAGAAACAAACCAACCAAGTGGGGTTACAAGCTGTTTGTGTTGGCTGATTCTGTGTGTGCCTACACATGCAATTTTTTTGTCTATGAGGGGAAGAACAGTTTTGCTATGACTCTGTAATGGAGTTATTGGATTTTCAACTGCTAGGGAAGGGCTACAAACTGTTTGTGGACAACTTCTACACAAGCCCTACCCTGTTTGCAGACCTTAGGAAGCGGGAAGTGTGGGCTTGTGGCACCATTCGTACCAACAGGGTGGGCTTTCCGAAGACGAAGGTGAACGACATGCCTAAGCGGGCTGAGAGGGGGAACATGTGATGGATCCGTGAAGATGGCCTGCTTTTTGTAAAGTGGATGGATACCAGAGAGGTGGTGATGTGCACAACAATCCACAGTCCTTCAGTGTGGCTCATGTTGTCAGGCTTGTGAAGGACGGTGCCGGAGCATGGACCACCAAAAATGTCCCCATTCCAAATGCAGTAAAGGACTACAACAAGAGCATGGGAGGTGTGGACCTATCAGATGCGCTGATAGGATATTACAATGTTCTCCATAAGACGATGAAATGGTACCTTCTTATTTTTTGGTGAAATGGTACCTTCTTCTATCATTTCATCGACATTGCTGTGGTGAATGCATTCATCCTACACACGGAAATGGCTAAGAGCTGTGGAAAGCCCTTCCTCTCACAGAAAGCCTTCAGAGAGCAGCTCATCAAGGAGCTTGTTGGCTACAGCACCACTGCACCACGCTCTGTCCCTTCTGCTCCTGCCACAAGTGTTCATCTGCCCAAATGTATTTCTGTAGGCATAGATGTGCCTAAGGGCCAAAAGGGCACAGCATGGAGGCGTCGCTGTGTTGTTTGCAAGATGAAGTCCCCCATCACCTGCACCACATGCTTGGTGACCCTCTGCAGAAAGAGACTGCTATGGCACCTGGCATCAGCAGCACAATATTGTGTAGAGCTTTGGCAAAGTGGGTGGGGTTATATCCTTCCTGTTTGGCCCTGTCCGGGGGTCTCATCGGATGGGGCCACAGTGTCTCATGACCCCTCCTGTCTCTGCCTCCAGTATTTATGCTGCAGTAGTTTATGTGTCGGGGGGCTAGGGTCAGTTTGTTATATCTGGAGTACTTCTCCTCTCTTATCCGGTGTCCTGTGTGAATTTAAGTATGCTCTCTCTCTTTCTCTCCTTCTTTCTCTCGGAGGACCTGAGCCCTAGGACCATGCGTCAGGACTACTTGGCATGATGACTCCTTACTGTCCCCAGTCCACCCGGCCTTGCTGCTGTTCCAGTTTCAACTGTTCTGCCTGCGGCTATGGAACCCTAAACTGTTCATATTTACTCTTGAGGTGCTGTCCTGTTGCACCCTCTACAACCACTGTGATTATTAGTGTCTGACCCTGCTGGTCATCTATGAACGTTTGAAAATCTGTTCTGTTATAATCTCCACCCGGCACAGCCAGAAGAGGACTGGCCACCCCTCATAGCCTGGTTCCTCTCTAGGTTTCTTCCTAGGTTTTGGCCTTTCTAGGGAGTTTTTCCTAGCCACCGTGCTTCTACACCTGCATTGCTTGCTGTTTGGGGTTTAAGGCTGGGTTTCTGTACAGCACTTTGAGATATTAGCTGATGTACGAAGGGCTATATAAATAGATTTGATAGAGGACTGAGGGTCTTCCAAATATTGAATGTGTGTAAATAGTTACCCATGTTATTTTGTAAATGTACATTATTTTTTTTCTACATATTTTTTTTTCAAAAAAAAATTCCCCATTTTTTTCCCTCCATTTTTTCCCTCCATTTTTTTGGGGGGGTGTGTTAGAATACTATTTTGGTATTTTGTATATAGTTATTTGTTTCAAAATGTATACCTTCACCAATTTGGCCACTTGGGTACATTTGGGCTACTTGTGTGGGACACCTGGGTGACTTCATGATAAATGTCATGTAGCACACTCATTTTGGAAGTTATCATTCTGAAACTTTGCACAAGTACTGTTGCCCTCTTATGTTTTTCACTGAAATTGTCCCTATATTCATATCTGAATGTTTGTTTTATCTTGTTCATTTTAAAGATGATGATACAATTAAAAAAAAAAAGTAGTTTTTTTCATTGTATTATCTAAACCAGATCTATTGTGTTATATTCTCCTACATTCAATTCACATTTACACAAACTTCAGAGTGTTTTCTTTCAAATGGTACCAAGAAAATGCATATCCTTGCTTCTGGGCCTGAGCTAGAGGCAGTTAGATTTGGGTATGTCTTCAGGCGGAAATTGAAAGAAGGGGGGGGGGGGGGGGGGGGGGGTAGTTGTAAGAGGTTAACGTCTTAGATTTAGCCTATGGTAACTTGTGGAATAGACACCGGCTGGAATGTGGTTTTAACCAATCAGCATTCAGGATTAGACCCACCCGTTGTATAAATACATAATATTGTCTATTTAAATAAAGAGACTAAAGAATAAAGTGTTTCCATCTTGTATTTTATTGCTTCTCTCTTGGCTTGGCGTTAAAACACATTTCTCTCTCCCTCCCTCCTTCCCTCTCTCTTTCTTTCTCAATCGGTAGGCTTCTCTCTCTCTCACAAGGTGGAAATATTGATAATGATCTCCTCCCCAATATTATCAATGATTCACACTCACACAATACTCAGGATTCACATTAGTTAGTTACACTGGAAGTGGTGGTGCTTTGTTTTTTTTACTTTACAGAGGGACGTTTCTTTACAGTTTGAAAGGTGAGGGAGGATAGAACATGGCAGTTGGGTGACAGGTTGAGCTCCGAGTCAAAGGCGAACACAAACACAGAAAACACAGAGAACAGTACATCTCTTCCTAAGTCGCATGCACACACGCACGCAGACACAAGCTCACACACGTGCTCACACACATAAACGCTCACATCTACAGTACAGTAGACATGTGTTTATCAGCTTGGGATCAGTAACATTAATTCAATACCATCAGCAGGGACTGTTGGGTTAATACGGCTATTTACTCTGTTCTGTCTGACTGTGCAATACACTCTCATCAGCCCAGCCAGGCACTTTAAGAACTTGATCTCCACAATAAAAAGCATCTAGACATTATCTCACATTTCTTTGAGACTAACATTTAGTTTCAACAGCAGAGATTTGTATAAACCTTACGGTCTGTCCGGCATTTGCAACATTGTTCAATATTCAAATTCAATCTCCAGCTGTCCCATAGTGATGAACGTGTCGAGACGAGACAGACAGACAGGCAGCGTTTCTCAGCCAGTCGAAGTCATGAATCAACTGGCATCATTTTTATGGATATATACAAAAATGTACATTGAAAAAAAGTGCAGCTAGTTTTTTCAGCTTCAGTTTGAAGTGATTGTGTTAACTGTGTTGTTGGCGAGCTCCTCTGAACAACAGGGTCCTGACGAGTGAGCACATTTTCTATGCCAGGCGAAATCACGCCTCCTTAGCTCATTGTTATGGATGTATCCAAATAAATGTCACTAGAAAACAGTTTAAACATATGCAGGTGTGGCTACTTTTCTGTTATTCTGGCTGCACTTTTTGACGTGACTAAGTTAGCCGTAGTTGTCTAGCTAGCAGGCAAGGGATAAGAACGTTGCCAGCTACTATGGCAATAGAACATTTAGAACAAACGACTGGGTCGCGTCCATAGATACAGAACCAAAAGACTGAACGACTAGGTTGCATCTCTGGCAACCGAACCGATAGAATGAACGACCAGCCGGCTTGGGTAGCAACTCCAGACTTGTGTCGGGACTATATCTTGTGGAAGGATGAAATAGAATGAATACATTTATGAAAATATCTCAATCATTATTTGAATATGTTGGTAACCCGTTGTATAAAAGTCAAAATGCCCTCAAAGCCAGTGTTTGGAGGATATATTGGCACGGTTGGCTGGCCCCTGACACCCGTGCAAATATATCCTCCAAAATCCAGCTTTGAGGGCATTATCACTTAAACAAATATATGTATTTGCAGATACTCTCAAAGCTCAATCACTGACGGTTACTATCAGAGAGTCACACATTCATAGCCTGGTCTCAGATCGGTATGGTCTTGAACCAACTACATGTCATGATTAGTCAGGAGAGATGTTTAAAGCACATAAAGATATGATCTGGGACCAGGATAAAACATTACATTTTAGTCATTTAGCAGACACTCATATCCAGAGCAACTGCAGGAGCAATTTGGGTAAAGTGCCTTGCTCAAGGACACAACAACAGATGTTTCACCTAGTTTGCAATGTGTAACTCATGATGAAATGTGTAGGATATTATTTTGGAGAATAAAGAGTGCAGCTATGCTTCAGAAGCGTATTCAATCATACAATATGAAACAGATACACACAACAGATCACACAACAGATACACACAACAGATACACACAACAGATCACACAACAGATCACACAACAGATCTGCTCACTTTATTGGTGTTTATTTAGCCATGTACTCAGAAATTGCAGTGTGTGTTTGATCGATGTTAGAAAATTACAAATCGTATTCAATGTATTCAAAGTATTCAAAGTAGATTAACTTAGATCAGGAAATGAACAATTTAGTAAAATTTTCAAAATGCACTTTAACATGAATTATTCACATCCTCTTTAGAAAAATACAGAAAGATACAAAGAGATTAGCTCTATAGCAGTGTTCAAACTAGGGGAGAACTATACTCCCTTTGGCATTGATTTGACCTTGAATTACATGATGATGTATAGATGTGGCTCAAGGCTACGTGATGCCAACCTGGACTCAGTGGTACAAAATGTAAATCTGTCTCCCGTCATTTAGTATGATATGTTACGAATTCCAATTTGCTGTGGCTAACGTTAGCTAGGTGGATAACGTTAGCTAGGCTAGGGGTTAGGGGAAGGATGCTATGTTGTTGCAAAGTAGCTAAAATGTAGTAAGTAGTTGCAAAGTTGCTAATGAACTAAAATGTGAAAGTTGTCAGTGATATGATACAAACACCTTTGGATAACAGAGTGAGTAGCTGCTATTCATACTCATTCAGTGGATATTGAACTACCATGTTTCTGTCTTAGGATGATTTACATAATTTTCAACATCATTATGATTACATTATCAGCAGTGATGCTTAAGAAATAACCCATTGTATGTTTTCCCCTTGGCATTGAAACCATATAACCCTAGCTTATGAGAGACAGAGGACTTAGCTAGAGCTAATTTTATTAAAGCAATTATCATTTACATTAACATTTTAGTCATTTAGCAGACACTCTTATACAGCGCAACTTACAGTTAGTGCATTCATCTTAAAATAGCTATGTGGGACAACCACATATCTCAGTCATAGTAAGTACATTTTTCCTCAATAAAGCAGCTACCAGCAAAGTCAGTGCTAGAAGGGAAAAAAGGCAAGTGTGAGTGTTAGTTCATGAAAGGCAAGGGTGTTATATTTATATATACAGTACCAGTCTAAAGTTTGGACACACCTACTCATTCAAGGGTTTTTCTTTATTTTTTAAAACACAACTGATTGGCTCAAATGTATGAAGAATGAAATAAATTACACAAATGAACTTTTAACAAGGCACAACTGTTAATTGAAATGCATTCCAGGTGACTACCTCATGAAGCTGGTTGAGAGAATGCCAAGAGTGTGCAAAGCTGTCATCAAGGCAAAGGGTGGCTACTTTGAAGAAATTCAAATGTAAAACATATTTTGATTTGTTTAACACTTTTTTGGTTACTACATGATTCCATATATGTTATTTCATAGTTTTGATGTCTTCACTATTATTCTACAATGTAGAAAATAGTACAAATTAAGAAAAACCATTGAATGAGTAGGTGTGTCCAAACTTGTGACTGGTACTGTGTGTGTATATACAGTGGGGAGAACAAGTATTTGATACACTGTCGATTTTGCAGATTTTCCTACTTACAAAGCATGTAGAGGTCTGTAATTTTTATCATAGGTACACTTCAACTGTGAGAGACAGAATCTAAAACAAAAATCAAGAAAATCACATTGTATGATTTAAAAAAAAAAAAAATTGCATTTTATTGCATGACATAAGTATTTGATCACCTACCAGCCAGTAAGAATTCCGGCTCTCACAGACCTGTTAGTTTTTCTTTAAGAAGCCCTCCTGTTCTCCACTCATTACCTGTATTAACTGCACCTGTTTGAACTCGTTACCTGTATAAAAGACACCTGTCCACATACTCAATCAAACAGACTCCAACCTCTCCACAATGGCCAAGACCAGAGAGCTGTGTAAGGACATCAGGGATAAAATTGTAGACCTGCACAAGGCTGGGATGGGCAACAGGACAATAGGCAAGCAGCATGGTGAGAAGGCATCAACTGTTGGCGCAATTATTAGAAAATGGAAGAAGTTCAAGATGACGGTCAATCACCCTCGGTCTGGGGCTACATGCAAGATTTCACCTCGTGGGGCATCGATGATCATGAGGAAGGTGAGGGATCAGCCCAGAACTACACGGCAGGACCTGGTCAATGACCTGAAGAGAGCTGGGACCACAGTCTCAAAGAAAACCATTAGTAACACACTACGCCGTCATGGATTAAAATCCTGCAGCGCACGCAAGGTCCCCCTGCTCAAGCCAGCGCATGTCCAGGCCCGTCTGAAGTTTGCCAATGACCATCTGGATGATCCAGAGGAGGAATGGGAGAAGGTCATGTGGTCTGATGAGACAAAAATAGAGCTTTTTGGTCTAAACTCCACTCGCCGTGTTTGGAGGAAGAAGAAGGATGAGTACAACCCCAAGAACACCATCCCAACCATGAAGCATGGAGGTGGAAACATCATTCTTTGGGGATGCTTTTCTGCAAAGGGGACAGGACGACTGCACCGTATTGAGGGGAGGATGGATGGGGCCATGTATCGCGAGATCTTGGCCAACAACCTCCTTCCCCCAGTAAGAGCATTGAAGATGGGTCGTGGCTGGGTCTTCCAGCATGACAACGACCCGAAACACACAGCCAGGGCAACTAAGGAGTGGCTCCGTAAGAAGCATCTCAAGGTCCTGGAGTGGCCTAGCCAGTCTCCAGACCTGACCCCAATAGAAAATCTTTGGAGGGAGCTGAAAGTCCGTATTGCCCAGCGACAGCCCCGAAACCTGAAGGATCTAGAAAAGGTCTGTATGGAGGAGTGGGCCAAAATCCCTGCTGCAGTGTGTGCAAACCTGGTCAAGAACTACAGGAAACGTATGATCTCTGTAATTGCAAACAAAGGTTTCTGTACCAAATATTAAGTTCTGCTTTTCTGATGTATCAAATACTTATGTCATGCAATAAAATGCTAATTAATTACTTAAAAATCATACAATGTGATTTTCAGGATTTTTGTTTTAGATTCCGTCTCTCACAGTGTACCTATGATAAAAATTACAGACCTCTACATGCTTTGTAAGTAGGAAAACCTGCAAAATCGGCAGTGTATCAAATACTTGTTCTCCCCACTGTATATATATATATAAATACACAACAGCTGCTTATCACTCCATCATAGAATAAATAAAAAGGTGGCAGAGAAACTGTGGAAAGACTGGAAATGGACACTCAAGAATGTTGCTCGCACCAGTATATCGACAGCATACCAAGGTAAATAGCAATTGACTGGACTGAGGAATAACGGATATATGCTGCCTGGACATTTGCCAGCATGCTCATTCTTAATTCACAAAAATGAAGGCTCAACGAACCAATGGGAAGCCAGGCAGCGGAAGGCGGAGTGACGAGGAGGAGAAGGAGAAAGGTGGAGTGGAAGGGAGGTGGAGTGGAAGAGGAACAACGTGACCCCTGTTGGTTACATCTTGGTAGTGCAGGTCAAGTCCTAATAGAAGAGGAGATATCAGAAGTGTCAGAAGGAACATAAGATATGATTCTGTGACTATATGAATTAATCCATTCCTAAGAAATAATAACAAGAAAGTAGCTCATAAAGTCTGCTCCACTCACCAGAGCATACTCGTAGATGATGGGTACGTCTGACGCCCCATGCAGTCGGAGGCTGTGTAGCACCGCGTCGTGGATCGTAGTGAACACACAGCTCTTAGGGATGGACTCAGAGAAGAAGCCTGCACTCGATAACTGCTCCACCACACAGACTGGAGGAAAGACAAACCAGGTTAGACAATACACACGTGAACCACAAACACACACACAGACAACACAAGCTAAGGCCAGAGCGACGAGTCTGAATTACCACACATACCAGTGGCGGTCGGTGCCGTTTAAGAAGAGCGATGATGATTCTTTTTTTATGAGCATGGCCTTACAGTATTTCTATTACAGCATATTGGATGACTGTCATTCATATTCCATTCACCCAGCTCAACGTAACATTAATAGGTTTAGGTTACTACATGATACTCAAATGTTTCCTATACCCATCATGAGGTTGATACAACCTAGCATATGAATTAACATTTACAACGTAGGAGCAAAGGTTGAGATACATTTTCGTAAACAAGGTGACAGACATTGACACATTCAGTACCGCCTTGCACACTCTTGCCTGCATCTAGCTGATCTAGTGTGTAATCATTAGTCCAACAGTTGTAAATGATAGTTTCTATTGGACAAATTCAAATTTAAATAAATGTTTCTGTTGTGCTCAGTTTGCTTCCGTTTAAGATTTTTTTCTCAACAGAATCGGTGGAATGAATACAACCCCTGATCAAAAGCAAACATGTTTGACTTTCATATCAGCCACATGCATACAGCATGGTCGCTTTGATCATTGTGTAATTCCTTCTCGCATCTACGCGCTTTCCTCCTCTCACCTTTTCCCTTCGCTTGTGGACTTCAGTAACAACACATCAGCTGTCTGTGACCAGGCGAAGAAACCTTTCCAAGCCAAACCTTAATATAATAAAAGCTAACACACAGCGTACATTGTTGTCACCATATTAACGTCATAGTCAACATAGCTACTAGATCTAATGCGTTAGTAAACCCACTACAATCATGCAGTACAGTGTACAGTCAGAAGCAAGCAGTTGAGCAGTTACACCGGTGGGCACTGGTGGCAAAAAAATTATAAAACCAAAAGCTTACCTTGACTTGGAAGAGTTTCAGTGTTGGATAGCCATAGCCAGCTAGCTAACATAGCATCCCTTTCTGTTTGAGTGAGCCGGGTATTTGAGTAGACTAAACTAGCAAGCTGCATTCGCTAGCTAAGTAAGTGAAAGTGAAAGTAATTTTTAAAAAAAATCGAAATATCTCTTTCTCGCTTCTCCTTCACTTGTTAATTAATTAATTTGTTCAAAACTGTACAACTATTGTCTTTCTCGCTCTTTGAGTCAACTACTCACCACATTTTATGCACTGCTAGCTAGCTGTAGCTTATGCTTTCAGCACTACATTCATTCTCTGGACAACATGTCAGTTCATACTGCAAGAACTCTGATGGAGGATGTCCTCCGGAAGTTGTCATAATTACTGTGTACGTCTATGGAAAGGGGTGTGGACCACATGCCTCCTAGGTTTTGTATTGAAGTCAATGTATACAGAGGAGGACGGAAACTACGGTGTTACCCTACAGAGTGTTGTTGACTATACTGTAGACCTTCATTATAAAACAGTGTGGTTTAAAAAATTATTTGGTGACGTGAATATATTTAGTGTAGTTTTATCTAAAAAGGCTAACTTTTATGTTTGACTATTTTTCTTTTTCAGAATTTCACTGAACAGGATGGTCCTCCCCTTCCCCCTCTGAGGAGCCTCCACTGACACATACTCACCTTGGCATCCAGTTAAAAAAATGTCAATGTCGATCTTTCTGTAGTTTAGGAATATCTGCAAAAAAAGAAAGTGAGAGACAGAGAAGGTCAAAAAGAAGTCCATGTTTCTCTCAGGGACTGTTTTTGTTACACCGTTTGTTACACAGTTTGATTTATCTTGTTTTTCTCTTCCATCCCTCTTCATTTCCACCTCCTCTTTCTATCTGTGCCTCTTTTATGTAGGGTACATAAAAATATAATTTAGGCCTGCCAACTCACAGAACACAAGACCTTTGTTTGTTTTGAGCTCAAGGCCACACAGGAGAGCGACTGCAAACAATGTTACATAAGAGACTAATAAGAGACTAAACTAATAATAACACATTTCTGAAAACATCTGTTAACCTAACCTCTCTTTCTCTCTCTCCCTCTCACTTTCCTTGTCTCCTCTCTATCCCCTTTGCACTCAAACCCCACTCCTTCATCACCATTGTTCAAAAACAGACACTCTTACGTTTTTCAGTGTCTTCACAGTGGCCGTGTCAGCAAAGTTGGTTGTGGATAGGTCCAGGATGATGGTGTGTGTGTTGTTGACGGAGGTCCTCCCCATCTCTCCTTCTTCTCCGGTACTGGACGTCTGTGTTATGTGATCATCGCCATGAATACCAGTTTTAGAGTCCTGGTCGAACCCGTTACCTTGCTGCTCAAAGGCCCAGTTCACCTTAGATTGACAGAGACAGAGTTTCAATCTTTACTCTGCTCTGATAAAATACACATTTCAAAAGCATTATGGGCTAGCCTAGGTGCACCTGGAGGTTGTACTGAAGCACTAAATTTAGCACAGCGGTAGATTTATGTAAACTGAAAGATTTCGATATGGAGCCATCCTAGATTTGGCCCATGGGGGAACGTGGCAGCAATTTTTTAAAATAGCCGTATACGATAACACTATTTTACAATTCAGAAGGTCTATTTTGAGAAACACACACAGATTTATCTAGCATGAAAACATTTAGATATGGAGCCACCACAGATTTGGACTACGTAACATTGCAAAAATCTGAAACTTTCTGTCCAAAATTGATGCAGGAAAATGAATCCATGCATTTGTCACTTATAGGTTAGACTACTGCAATGCTCCACTTTCCGGCTACCCAGATAAAGCACTAAATAAACCTCAGTTAGTGCTTAAACGGCAGCAAGAATCTAGACTAGAACCTAAAAATTGTATCATACTACCCCAGTGCTAGCATCTCTACACTGGCTTCATGTTAAGGCTAGGGCTGATTTCAAGGTTTTACTGCTAACCTACAAAGCAATAAATGGGCTTGCTCCTACCTACCTTTACGATTTGGTCCTGCTGTACATACCTACACGTACGCTACGGTCACAAGACGCAGGCCTCCTAACTGTCCCGAGAATTTCTAAGCGAACAGCTGGAGGCAGGGCATTTTTATGGAAGTGTCTGCCTATCCATGTGAGAGAAGCAGACTCGGTCTCGACCTTTTAGTCTTTATTTAAGACTAATTTCTTCAGTAGGTCTTATGATTTAGTGTAGTTTGCCCCAGGAGTGTGCAGGTGAACGGAAAGGCACTGTAGCAACGAACCGTCCTTGCTGTCTCTGCTTGGCCGGTTTCCCTCTCTCCACTGGGATTCTCTGCCTCTAACCCTATTACAGGGACTGAATCACTGGCTTACTGGTGCTCTTCCATGCCGTCCCAAGGAGGGGTCCGTCACTTGAGTGGGTTGAGTCACTGAAGTGATCTTCCTGTCTGGGTTGGCGCCCCCTTCTTGGGTTTGTGCTGTGGGGGAGATCTTCGTGAGTATATCTTCGTGATATACTCGGTCTTGTCACAGGGTAGTAAGTTGGTGGTTGAAGACATCCCTCCAGTGGTGTGGGGGCTGTGCTTTGGCAAAGTGGGTGGGGTTATATCCTGTTTGTTTGGCCCTGTCTGGGGGTATCGTCGGACTGGGCCACAGTGTCTCCCGACACCTCCTGTCTCAGCCTCCAGTATTTATGCTGCAATAGTTTGTGTCGGGGGCAAGGGTCAGTCTGTTAAATCTGGAGTATTTCTCCTGTCTTATCCGGTCTCCTGTGTGAATTTAACTATGCTCTCACTAATTCTCTCTCTTTCTTTTTCTCTCTTTCTTTCTTTCTCTCGGAGGACCTGAGCCCTAGGACCATGCCTCAGGACTACCTGGCCCGATGGCTCCTTGCTGTCCCCAGTCCACTTCGTTGTGCTACTGTTCCAGTTTCAACTGTTCTGCCTGCGGCTATGGAACCCTGGCCTGTTCACTGGACGTGTTACCTTGTCCCAGACCTGCTGTTTTCAACTCTAGAGACAGCAAAAGCGGTAGAGATACTCTGAATGATCGGCTATGAAAAGCCAACTGACATTTACTCCTGAGGTGCTGACCTTTTGCACCCTCTGTGATTATTATTGTTTGATCCTGCTGGTCATCTATGAACATTTGAACATCTTGGCCATGTTCTGTTATAATCTCCACCCGGCACAGCCAGAAGAGGACTGGCCACCCCTCATAGCCTGGTTCCTCTCTAGGTTTCTTCCTAGGTTTTGGCCTTTCTAGGGAGTTTTTCCTAGCCACCGTGCTTCTACACCTGCATTGCTTGCTGTTTGGGGTTTTATGCTGGGTTTCTGTATAGCACTTTGTGACATCGGCTGATGTAAGAAGGGCTCTATAAATACATTTGATTGATTGATTAATTGATTGGACCCTGGGGGCTGTGGCGGCCATCTTACAAAAAGGCCACTGTCAGTAAAACAATGTTAGATAAACACACCAAATTTGGCACAGAGGAAGATGCATGTATCCTGAAAAGATTTAGATATAGTCCCATCATAGATTTGGCCCCTGGACCGTGACAGACATTTTACTAAAAGGTTGCAGACTGTACCACTACTTTACAAAACTTTAATCTACAAAAAGTTATTGCCTATACTTCTTTGATTGATATACTTTTGGCCTATAATTCCTGCCCTGGATCACCTGAAAACCAAAAATTGTAACAGTAACATAGTATATTACAGTAGGCCAAATTGTAGAATAAATACATTTTCTGAGATGAATGCAGTGGAAGTGAGTTAAAACCACCCTCAGCCAAACACAGAATAATATTTTGGATTACTGGTTAAGACGTTTGGTCCCGGAGCGGGAGACCGGGGTTCACGTCCTACCACATGAGAATTTAACAAATGGCCACTAAAGCTACTTTGGAAAATATCCTAGCCAATGAGGTGGAATAGTGAACTATTATCTCAGGTTATGTTTCAGTCAGAAATGTGCCTGCCGAGCAAAATATTTGAATTTCATCCAGTTTTTCTAATTCCAGCTGATTATAATGGACTGCAATTGAAAGAAATTAAAGTCTATAACAGAGTTTAGTCTGACATGGATTTAGCTGGTAACTGTTGATTTGAGACAGCATCAGGTAAAGGTGTATTTCATGCACCCTCAGGGACCTCTAAAATCATCATTCAAAAAATAATGACTGGGTCAGTGGAGCCATACACAGAATAGAAAGAGATGAGTACAGCATCAAAGCCATGACACTAACCAGCTAATTTACTAGTGGCTAATAAGCAAAATAAACTCAGGCCTTGGACCTGACCTAAATCCCTGTATTCAAGTGTATGCTGCACATCAACCAATGCTGTATATCAACCAATGTCAGGCATGTTACAAAAATGTTAGGAGATGCACACAAGGGTCTCTTCACTATAACATACAGTATAACATCTAGCCTAATTGGGGTCTAATGCATTTTGTAAGACGGCTGCCACAAAGATACAGGGAGCCACATTACCCTCGAGCATACTCAGTCCATGTTTATGCTTGCGGACAAGCAGACTCACACACACCCCCACACACACCCCCATGCACACACATACCAGAATGGGTCCAACCATATGACACTGGTCAGAAATAGGAGGGTCCAAGACTCTTGCCACCAGCCCAAGCCACCCGGGCCGACAAGCCCATCGACCGCCACAAGAGTGACCAGTAGAACAGCGAGATTGCACAGCCAGCCTGTCAATAATTTAACTCTCCCCAACACTATTTCCTTCCCACCTTTTTTATAATTTCCCAAAGGAAAGGTTCAGAAACAAATGTCAAAGATGAAACAACAAAAAACACAAATATTCATACATATACACACAGACAAAGCACAGCCTCCATAGAATTCATCTCATAATAATAATAATGTAGAACTCTTTATATACAATATAGCTGGGTTGCCCCACCTGCATGCCCCTAGGAATCTACCTATATGGCACCTTCTGTAAGTGTATCTAAAAAAAGGCCTTCGGTACTGTAACATTGTATTACCAACAGCGGCCATTGTGTAAGATGCCACGACCCCCAGGTGCCAAATGTGTGGTGGCTCCAGATGTAAATATTTTCAAGCTACATAAATCTACCTCTGTGCCAGATTTGGTGTGTTTATCTCAAAACAATCTGTTTAAAATACTGTTGCCATATGCTGCCATTTAGAAAAATGTCTGCCACACCCCCAGGGGCCAAATCTGGGGTGGCTCCATATCTGAATCTTTTCAGGGTACATACATCTACACAATTGATTTGCTTAAATGCCTCACTATACTGTAGTACATCACACTACACACCTGCCCGTTGATGGGTCGGTCAACTAGGGCAATGGCCGTCTGGTTCAATTTCAGGTCTGGGGAACCTTTCTCTACATCCCCCTTGTCCTCTGGATGGAATGTTCTGTTGGGTAGGTATCCATTCACATCATTCTGGGAAGGGAAGAGAAACAAGGTCACTAACAGTGTACTTTTTTGTGTGTGTTTGTTAGACCTACACTACCGTTCAAAAGTTTGGGGTCATTTAGAAATGTCCTTGTTTTTGAAAGAAAAGCACATTTTTTGTCCATTAAAATAACATCAAATTGATAAGAAATACAGTGTGGACATTGTTAATGTTGTAAATAACTATTGTAGCTGGAAACGGCAGATTTTTTATGGAATATCTACATAGGCGTACAGAGGCCCATTATCAGCAACCATCACTCCTGTGTTCCAATGGCACGTTGTGTTAGCTAATCCAAGTGTATCATTTTAAAAGGCTAACTGATCATTAGAAAACCCTTTTGTAATTATGTTAGCACAGCTGAAAACTGTTGTCCTGATTAAAGAAGCAATAAAACTGGCCTTTAGACTAATTGAGTATCTGGACCGTCAGCATTTGTGGGTTTGATTACAGGCTCAAAATGGCCAGAAACAAAGACCTATCTTCTGAAACTCGTCAGTCTATTCTTGTTCTGAGAAATGAAGGCTGTTCCATGTGAGAAATTGCCAAGAAACTGAAGATCTTGTACGACGCTGTGTACTACTCCCTTCACAGAACAGCACAAACTGGCCCTAACCAGAATACACAGAATGCACAACTGAGCAAGAGGACAAGTACATTAGAGTGTCTAGTTTGAGAAACAAGTCCTCAACTGGCAGCTTCATTACATTTTTATTTATTTATTTATCCCACCTTTATTTAACCAGGTCGGCCAGTTGAGAACAAGTTCTCATTTACAACTGCAACCTGGCCAAGATAAAGCAAGCAGTGCAACACAAACAACAACACAGAGTTACACGTGGAATAAACAAACATACAGTCAATAACACAATAGAAAAAAATCTTTATACAGTGTGTGCAAATGAGTTAAGATTAGGGAGGTAATGCAATAAATAGGCTGTAGTGGCGAAGTAATTACAATTTAGCAATTAAACACTGGAGTGTTAGATGTGCAGAAGATGAATGTGCAAGTAGAGATACTGGGGTGCAAATGAGTAAACAAATAAGGGAGTAGTACACAGTGTAGTATGAGATCTTCAGTTTCTTGGCAATTTATCGCATGGAATAGCCTTAATTTCTCAGAACAAGAATAGACTGACGAGTTTCAGAAGATAGGTCTTTGTTTCTAGCCATTTTGAGACTGTAATCTAACTCACAAATGCTGATAATCCAGATATTCAACTAGTCTAAAGAAGGCCAGTTTTATTGTTTCTTTAATCAGCACAACAGTTTTCAGCTGTGCTAACAGAATTACAAAGGGGTTTTCTAATGATCAATTAGCCTTTTAAAATAATAAATTGGATTAGCTAACACAACGTGCCATTGGATCACAGGAGTGATGGTTGCTGATAATGGGCCTCTGTACGCCTATGTAGATATTCCATTATAAATCCAGCTACAATAGTCATTTACAACAATAACAATGTCTACACTGTATTTCTGATCAATTTGATGTTTTTTAAATGGACCAAAAATGTGCTTTTCTTTCAAAAACAAGGACATTTCTAAGTGACCCCAAACTTTTGAACGGTAGCGTATGTGTGTTGGACGTGTGTGTATTATACCTGTTTTTTTGCCTCCTTTCTGGCTTCATTTTTTTCTTTCTTGACTTTCCTCTTTTCTTCAGTGTCTCTTTTCTTCTTTTTCATCAGCAGCTTCCCAACATCAATTCCACTCTGTGTAAGAAAATGAAACGGTGCGCTTGAGATAAAGAGAGTGAAGGAGAGAGAAAGCAATTCAGAGAAAGAGGGCTATTGAGAGAATGACACACAAACACTAGTGATGCGTGGGTGAGCTGTTTGTTCACCCGCACCCACCCACAATTGCTAATAACACATTTTCAACCACAGGGGTGTCAGAAATATTTGTGCTATTTTCACAGAGGGATTTATGAGCGTGAGGTGGAAGTGGCACAAAAGGACTGGGTTTTGATGAATAAAAAGATTGTAGGTGTGACGAGGGCATGGCCACTCACTGGCCAATCAACATGTTTCATGACCTAATGCCGTGTCCACATGCTATCGGAGTTATCGGAAGCTACTAGTTCCCAGTGGGAAATTTCACTTGAATGACCCCTAATGCAAGTCAGAATAACAAGTGGGAAACTCTGAGAAAATGTTGTTACCCGAGTTGCCGAGTTGTGACGTTTCACCACTGACCTTTTACTCTTTCAACCAAAAGATGACAACAAATTCCTTATCAATATGAATAATAAAGCTAGTCTGACCATATTGTAAATGTTAAGCAAGCTAGCTAACTTAATTATTAGCAATGTTAGCAAGCTTATCAAGCTATCTAAAATCTTATTGGTTGAAGAATTGTTCAGAGTTCAGAAGCACTTGAACACATCCACGTCAGACTTACGACTTCCCACGAGCAAGTGAAGCCAGCCTAATATGGCATGCCGTTGTTTCAAGTTCACTGACAGTCTTTGCATTGTAATCAACTATGAATATTCCTAGTAGAACACTTCATCCAAAAAACCCTATGTGCATTTTTCTTTTCAGATGAGTGCTGATCTTATTATTTTCTGGAATGTTCAGAGTTCTCAACTGACATTAATGTATTGTGCATTTAACTCATTTAGCAGGCATTCTTATCCAGAGTGACTTACAGAAGCAATTAGGGTTCCATGCTCATGAGCACATCTTCAGATTGTTCACCTAGTTGGATAGCGGATTCAAACCAGCAAACCTTTGGTCACTCGCCTAACGTTCTTAACCACTAGGCTACTTGCTTATAGTCTGTGTGTAATATCAAGACCCTGGATGATTCATATCGACTAAACAACTACACCATGTCACCAAAATGATCCAAAACTGAGATATGGTTCTTCAGTTGAAGGGTTCCATTGTGGATTGAAACGACAGTCCCTGGTACAGTTCAAAAACAAGGACATTTCCTACAGTCCCTGGTAGGAATCCAGGCTGAATCACATCCGGCTGGGAATGGGAGTCCCAGGCTCTGTCGCAGCCGGCTGCGACCTGGAGGCCCATGGGGGCGGTGCACAATTGGCCTAGCTTCGTCCGGGTTAGGGAGGGTTTGGCCGCACTAGCGACTCCTGTGGCGGCCCTGGTGCAGTACACGCTGACCAGGTCGCTAGGTGTACGGTGTTTCCTCCGACACATTGGTGCAGCTGGTTTCCGGGATGGATGCGCGCTGTGTTAAGAAGCAGTGCGGTTGTGTTTCGGAGTAATAACAACTGTAAAAAAGGTGTGACCAATATTGCCCTTATAGTAAAGCAAGTTTCCAATTGGGCAATTGTACTAATCATGTGACTACTGATGTGTGTATTTAAAGCAACTGCCCAGTGTTTACAGATTTCAATGAGATTTGACCTATAATTAATTACAATATGAGTGAAATCATTTTCCTTTAGAATTGTTTTAAATATGTTAAAAAGCAGATTTTCTGTGTTGGAATGGTGTGGGCTTATACCGGTCATAAAAAATCACACTACCTTCTCCTGCAGTGCATCCAGGTATAGCTGAGCGTTGGTATAGTACATTGTGGTGGAGGAACGGAAGATGGTAATACCTGGTATCTCTTTTGCCTGTGGGACAAACCAACACACAAACAGGGGACTTCAATAGATGGTCATATAAAAACTGTTTTAAAACCCACTGTTGAATAACCCACTTGCTTTGGTCGTATTTTCAAAAGTATGTGATGAGTTTCCAAAACTCTTAGTACAAAGCTCCAAACTGGTAACACTTGTAACATGGACAGTCTTGCATTCAAAACCTTTCATTGTGCATTAATCTTGTTTGTTCACCACACAACCACTGAAATCGTTGCATGCATCATCAATGAGGTGGTACGCTCATGGGGATGGCAATCATAAATCTTTCACCTGTATTGTAATGATGTATTGTATTTTACAGTAATGTATTGTACTTATGTATTGTAGTAGTCCTGTACATGGCCCAGTTTGTAAGAGCATGGCACTAGCAACACCAGAGCTCTGGGTTCGATTCCAACTGTGGTCACAAACCAAAAATGTTGTCACTTTGGATGAAAGTGTCTGCAACGGGCCTCCCGGATGGCGCAGTGGCCTAAGGCACTGCATCGCAGTGTTAGCTGCGCAACCAGAGACTCTGGGTTCGAGCCCAGGTTCTGTCGCAGCCGGCAGGGAGGCCCATGGGGCGGTGCACAATTGGCCTAGCGTCGTCCGGGTTTAGGGAGGGTTTGGCCGGCAGGGATATCCTTGTCTCATCGCGCACTAGCGACTCCTGTGGCGGGCCGGGCGCAGTGCACGCTGTCCAGGTCGCTAGGTGTACGGTGTTTCCTCCGACACATTGGTGCGGCTGATTCCGGGTTGAATACGCGCTGTGTTAAGAAGCAGTGTGGCTTGGTTGCGTTGTGTTTCGGAGGATGCATGGCTCTCAACCTTCGCCTCTCCTGAATCCGTGCGGGAGTTGTAGCGAAGAGACAAGACAGTAACTACTAACAATTGGATACCATGAAATTGGGGAGAAAAAAAAATAATAATAATAAAAAAAATATAAAAAAATTGAAAGTGTCTGCTGCGTAATTGGCATATATTACTGTATTGGCCAACACAATTTTAGTTAAGCAGTGTGAACTCTGCATTGCATTGTAAAAGGCAAATACTTAATATGAATATGTGTTGCAATGTGAGACATGTATTTCTAGATGAACCACTGATTAAGTTTGGTGAAAAAGGGACTGTATGATTTTGTGTTGTAGTTGGTCAGTTGAAAATGTACTTAGAGTTTTTGAAACAACTACCTTTTTGATGATCTGTTTTGAGTTTTGTACTAAAAGTTGTGAAAATGTACCGAATACTTGTGAAAATTGCACTAAATCGATACAAAGAAAACTGTAAACTCCTCCGTCTCACCTCCTCATATGTGTCTGTATCCAGGTAGAGCTCAGTCCCAGGAACATGCCCCAGGATAGAGTACCGCGGCCTGGGAGAGAGAGAGCGCGAGAGAGAGAGAACGGATGTTATCTACTTTATGAAGAAAGAGGAAGAAAGAGTCACGACCAGTAGGGTTGCCCCAAAAATTATAATAATACGAGTACAGATTTTTGTATGGGACAATATATAACATTTATGTATTGGACAATATATAACATTTATGTATGGGACAATATATAACATTTATGTATGGGACAATATATAACATTTATGTATGGGACAATATATAAAAAAATTGTATGGGACAATATATAACATTTATGTATGGGACAATATATAACATTTTTGTATGGGACAATATATAACATTTTTGTATGGGACAATATATAACATTTTTGAGAAAGATATTTACTGGTTTCTTTTCGGTAAGAGATTAAAATGTAATGAAGGTTATTTGTTGATGTAAAAATTTAAATCTTAAAAAAATGGGGCCCCCTCTGAAAAAGTTTGAATGCCACTGTTTTAGAAGGATTAACTTCTTGAGCCTATGGGGGCGCCATTTCGACTTTGTTAAAATGAGTTCCCAAATTAAACTGCCTCGTACTCAATTCTTGCTCGTACAATATGCATATTATTATTACTATTGGATAGAAAACACTCTCTAGTTTCTAAAACCGTTTGAATTATTTCTCTGAGTGAAACAGAACTCATTCTGCAGCACATTTCCTGTCAGGGAGTGAGATTTCAGAAATCGAGGTCCCTGTTCTGAGGCCAGTTTATAAGTCCCCATGTAAGCCATCGGGCTACATGCACTGCATACGTCTTCCTCTAGATGTCAGTAAGCGGGGAGAATTTGAATGGAGTGGATTGCGCAATCTGGGCCCTATATATAGACCGTGGAAGGGAAGTACCGTCCTTTTCAACGGTGCGCTTGACGCATGAAGACATCACAATGGCGTCCTGCAAACGCTTTCGTTTTAGTAGTTCTATATCTCCGGTCATGTTTTTATTCGTTATAGGTGTTAAAGACATCATAAGGTAGTTAATTTAAACCGACTTAGCAGTTTATAGCAGTTTATTGCGATTTTCTGGGATTTCTTTGCCATGCGCTTTCACGAGTTGGACACCACTCCAGTTGGTGGCTAACATTAGCGGCTATTTCGACCGGACAAGAGGACATCTTTCAACCCAAAGACGATTGTTCTGGAGAAAGGACACCTTGCCCAAGATTCTGATGGAAGCTCAGCTAATAGTAAGCAGTCTTTATGCTGTTAATTCGTACTTATGTTGACAAATGTCAGATAATAATTCCGCCATGAATTATGGTGCGGTCTCGCTTTAGCGCACGCTGTATGCTTGAAGTAACGTTAATTTTAAAAATGTAACCCAGCGATTGCATTAAGAACTAATTTGTCTTTCAATTGCTGTCCAACCTGTATTTTTTAGTCAAGTTTTGGAATAGTTACTGATTAGAATAGGTGCCTCTTCAAAGATTTCTCCTGCCATTTTCTGGGCAGCTTTGCTACTTTTCTCATTGTATAACCACGATTTGTGCCGCTAAATATGCACATTTTCGAACAAACTCTATATGCATTGTGTAATATGATGTTATAGGACTGTCATCTGAAGAATTCTGAGAAGGTTAGTGAAAAAATTAATATCTTTTGGTGGTTTATACGTAATCGCTATGTTTGGCTTGAATCAATGCGGTTGTGATGTTTGCTATTGTGGTATGCTAATATAACGCTATATTGTGTTTTCGCTGTAAAACACTTAGAAAATCTGAAATATTGTCTGGATTCACAAGATCTGTGTCTTTCAATTGCTGTACGCTGTGTATTTTTAAGAAATGTTTTATGATGAGTAATTAGGTAATACACGTTGCTCTCTGTAGTTATTCTAGTCGAGTTGTGATGGTGGCTGCAATGGTAAACTATGATTTATACCTGAAATATGCACATTTTTCTAACAAAACATATGCTATACAATAAATATGTTATCAGACTGTCATCTGATGAATTTGTTTCTTGGTTAGTGGCTATTTATATCTTTATTTGGTCGAATTTGTGATAGCTACTGATGGAGTAAAAAACTGGTGGAGTAAAAAAAGTGGTGTCTTTTGCTAACGTGGTTAGCTAATAGATTTACATATTGTGTCTTCCCTGTAAAACATTTTAAAAATCAGAAATGATGGCTGGATTCACAAGATGTGTATCTTTCATCTGGTGTCTTGGACTTGTGATTTAATGATATTTAGATGCTAGTATTTACTTGTGACGCTATGCTAGGCTATGCTAGTAGCTTTTCTACTGATGGGGGTGCTCCCGGATCCGGGTTTGGGAGGTGTTAGAGGTTAATCTCTCTTACTCTCTCTCATAAGAAAACAAACAAACACAAATATGTGTGCTCATGCACACACACTCATACACACAAACACACTTTTTAAAATTGTATAATCTGCCTTCCTTTTGCTGGACCCCTGGAAGAGTAGCTGCTGCCGAGGCAGCTAATGGGGATCCTTAATAAATACAAATAAAATACATTCAGACTCACAGTTGTGTTCTGAAGATGACAGTGAGCATAGAGAAGCCGATGGATGCACCTAGGCCGAGGTCCAGGTTCAGCAAGATAGTACACACCAGAGTTACCAACCACACCAGCTAGGGGACAGCAGAGACACAGGTAATCAATATGGGGAATACCCAGGAATCAGGGTTTCCCAAACCCCATTTGAGTCATATAAGTTAATCTCAAGTTAGGATGCATGTTTTAGGATATAACTATGAAGTGTATAAATGTGTAACTCGCCCCTCGGACTACCGAGTAGCGCGGCGGTCTAAGGCACTGCATTTCAGTGCAAGAGGCGTCACTACAGTCCCTGGTAGGAATCCAGGCTGAATCACATCCGGCTGGGATTGGGAGTCCATAGGGCTGCACTCAGTTGGCTCAGCGTCACCAGGGTAAGCCGTCATTGTAAATAAGATGTTGATCTTAACTGACTTGTCTGGTTAAATAAAGGTAAAATAAATACAAAATAAAAGTTCTCACCAGTTCGACCTTATTGCTCTTCCAGAGTGCAGGAATGTCTTTAAACTGCATAAAAAGGCCTTTCAGGTTCACAAGCACTATACAGGCCAGGACAGCCTAGGAGACACACAAACACTCATCAGATCAGTGTTGTCTGTGTTTGGCTGGCGTGGAGGTGATGGAGAGATAGATACCTTGGGTAGCTCCTCAAACAGTGTCCCCAGTTGCAGAATGAAGATCAGCACAAGTACTGAAGAAATCAGCCCCACAACCTGACAACATGTACAAACACACACATCAGTTAGTGTTTGCGTAAATATTAGCAAGTGTAGATGCGTGTATGTGCATGCATGAGTGTATGTCTGTGTGTGTTACCTGTGTCTTGCCCCCAGTGCTATCTTGGAGGAGGGTACGGGACGGAGAAGCAGCAATAGCGTGGCATTGAAAGCATCCTCCCACTATGTTACAGAGACCAAGAGCCACCATCTCCTAGAAAGAGAGAAAGAAGACCAAGAGAGTGAGAGAGAAAAAGAGAGAGTTTGAAAGAGAGGGGGAAGATTAAAAGAATGGAGAGGCTCAATTAAATTGGGGTTTATTTACTTGTGGCCACCCCCAGTAAATAAGTCCTAGTGCTTATTCAGTGGTATATTCAGAATTTTTTTCACTGCTCCTGGTGTACTTCTCCTTTATACTTGACTGAGCAGAGCGTGTCGGCCATTAAACATTCAGGACCAGAGCTGTAAGCTGGTACAGACACTGTGTGTTCCCTTCCTGTCTCACTCCTTCAGAGCAAAACAACCCCAAGCACGTGTCTCTGTTGGTCTGCCTGCATGCCAGTGTGTGTGTGTGTGTGTGTGTGTGTGTGTGTGTGTGTGTGTGTGTGTGTGTGTGTACGTGCATGTCCCACCTGGTTGCTGTCCACGTTGTAGCCGTGTTTTTGGCCGAAGATTTTTCCCAAGGAGATGTTAAGGGCATAGCCCACTATGCCTACTACGAATGCATCACCAACTACCGAACCCCACATACTAACGTCAGGTGACCTGGGTGGCTGTAGTCTAAGGATAGAGAGGAAAGGTGAAGAGGAGAAGACAGGAGTGGAGAGAAAGGGAGAGGAAGAGATTAAAGCGGACAGCGGGAGGAAGGGATAGAGGAGAATTATGTGGTTCAAAGACACTGTCAAACTGTATCTCATTGATTACTGCCTCGTCCAGACCCTTCCTTGCCCAACACATCCCCTTGACTCTTGCTGCTGGTAACAAGTGTTGAAACATGTACACAAACAAATAATTTTGTTGGGGTTTAATTGTATATCCATGCACAGGCTAAGTTATGATGGCTCAAAGTAACCTAAATGATAAACAAAGTGATAAAGGACCTATAGGCTACCTGAGGTAAAGCATTGTTATGAAGAAAATTATTTGATACTTGAAAGAATGAAATTATCAATTTACACCAGTGACAATGATCAAGCTTATGAATGCTGTCTCCTCCATTCAGATAAGCTGCCTACAACAGCTGATATTGAGCAGTAGCAGTAGCCACTTCTTACTGTAACTTTTGTCTTATGCAGACCTGCAATCTGAAGACCATGCAGAATCAGCTCAAACACGTGTCCATTACTGCCTTCGGAAATCTTGATGAAACAGGTTGACATTTACTGGCAGTTGATAATGGTTTCACTGTCAACACACTTCTCTGCTCACTGTATCTGTGTTTCCTTATCTGACTTTTACATTTGTATCTATTCGCCTTATCTAGCCCGGCCCACTCGACCCAGTTCCATTCGAACGCGATTGTGTTTCCCTTTCACAACTTCTGTCAACGCTAGCGAATTACCTCAGAGCGGTAGCCAGCTAATAATTTAAAAAAGACGCATCATTAACACATCTTAAAAATAAGCAAAAACAAAACATGACTGACATTTGGGAACACACACAAATGGCTCTTCGGAGGTCGGATGGTATCACCGTACCCCATCCGTCCATGAGTAATAATTGGGTGGAGGACGTATGGGGACATTTTTAATTACTTCATGCTCTCCTTGGGAGTGGATGGTTCCACTATAAAAAATTACAAGAGTACAGAGTCTTATCACTACCTCCACAGTGTTAAGGTGGGCCGAGTTCTTCTTCACCAGGAGGAGGGAAAAGGATTGGTATTTTTTAAGGCCGATGTTCAGCCCAGCCAATCAAGCAGCTCTTACCACTCTGCTTGGGTACTTGTATCCAACAATGGATCTGTAGAGATGGCTGACTTGAAAATGTCAAGATTTATTGGTTAAGTTAACATGTATTTGTGGATCAACTGAACTTCTGCATTAATGTGGGGAATCTGTAAGCATCCTGTCAAATCTCATGTTGGTGAAGCAAGATAGGTTAATCCAGGTGAGGTTTATCCAGGTGAGTAGGGTATAACATTAATTTAGACATGTCAGCATCACATGTATTTCTGTAAGTATCCTGTCAAATCTCATGTTGGTGAACCAAGGTAGGTTTATCCAGGTGAGGTTTATCCAGGTGAGTAGGGTATAACATTAATTTAGACATGTCAGCATCACATGTATTTCTGTAAGTATCCTGTCAAATCTCATGTTGGTGAACCAAGGTAGGTTTATCCAGGTGAGGTTTATCCAGGTGAGTAGGGTATAACATTAATTTAGACATGTCAGCGTCACATGTATTTCTTTAGTGTTATTGTTTTTCTGGGTGAATAAGGTTTGTAAAATATCCTTGTGGTTGGGGGTAATGCCTAAAGCATGGTAAGTATAAGTGGTCTCATCTCATTGGGAACACTAGCAAGGTAAGTTTATGATGAAACTAACATGTGTTTGGATTAAGTTGATCACATTGTAACGAACGTCGTCGGGAGAAGGAGAAGAGGACTGGAGGGAGACTCTGGCTGCTCCGGACAGGAGGGAGACTCTGGCTGCTCCGGACAGGAGGGAGACTCTGGCTGCTCCGGACAGGAGGGAGACTCTGGCTGCTCCGGACAGGAGGGAGACTCTGGCTGCTCCGGACAGGAGGGAGACTCTGGCTGCTCCGGACAGGAGGGAGACTCTGGCTGCTCCGGACAGGAGGGAGACTCTGGCTGCACCGGACTGGAGGGCGTCGCTGGAGGTTCCAGACTAGAAGGCGTTGCTGGAGGCTCCGGACTGATGTCCTTCGTTGGAGGCCTCGTGCCATAACTCCTCACTGGAGGTTTTGTGCCATGGATCCTCACTGGAAGCTTCGTGCCATGGAACATCACTAGAGGCTTCGTGCCATGGATCACCACTGGAGGCTTCTTGCCATGGATCATCACTGGAGGCTTCGTGCCAAGGATCATTACTGGAGGCTTCTTGCCATGGATCATCACTGGAGGCTTCGTGCCATGGATCATCACTGGAGGCTTCGTGCCATGGATCAACACTGGAGGCTTCGTGCCATGGATCAACACTGGAGGCTTCGTGCCATGGATCATCACAGGAGGCTTCGTGCCATGAATCATCACAGGAGGCTTCGTGCCATGGATCATCACTGGAGGCTTCTTGCCATGGATCATCACTGGAGGCTTCGTGCCATGGATCATCACTGGAGGCTTCGTGCCATGGATCATCACTGGAGGCTTCGTGCCCTGGATCATCACTGGAGGCTTTGTGCCATGGATCATCACTGGAGGCTTTTTGCCATGGATCATCACTGGAGGCTTCGTGCCATGGATCATCACTGGAGGCTTCTTGCCTTGGATCATCACTGGAATGGAGAGACACACAGGAGGCCTGGCTCTGGGAGAAGGCACAGAACTCACCAGGCTGGGGAGACATGCAGGAGGGTGAGAGCTTAGCACAGGCACAGGACTCACCAGGCTGGGGAGAAATGCAGGAGGCCTTGTCCTTGGCCGAGGCACCGGATACACTGGACCGTGGAGGCGCACTGGCGGTCCCGAGCACAGAGCTAGCACAACTCGTCCTGGCTGGATCCCCCCTGTAGCCCGGCAAGTGCGGGGAGTTGGAACAGGCCGCACTGGGCTGTGCTGGCGAACCGGGGACACCGTGCGTAGGGCTGGTGCAGTATACCCCGGGCCGAGGAGACGCACTGGGGACCAGATGCGCTGAGCCGGCATCATCCCTCCTGGCTCGATGCCCACTCTAGCCCGGCCGATTAGAGGATCTGCGATGTAGCGCACCGGGCTATGCGTGCGCACTGGGGACACCGTGCGCTTCACAGCATAACACGGTGCCTGCCCAGTCACTCTCTCGCCACGGTAAGCACGGGGAGTTGGCTCAGGTCTCCTACCTGAGTCCGCCAATCTCCCCATGTGCCGGCCCCAAAAAATTTGGGGCAGCCTCTCGTGCCCGTTACCTCGAGCCAATTCCTCGTAGTGTCGCCGCTCTGCTCCAGCTGCCTCCAGCTCCTTTTTCGGATGGCGATACTCCCCCGACTGTGCCCAGGGTCCCTTGCTGTCCAATATTTCCTCCCATGTCCAGGAGTCCATCCTTCCACGCTGCTTGGTCCTTTGGTGGTGGGTAGTTCTGTAACGAACGTCGTTGGGAGATGGAGAAGAGGACCAAGGTGCAGCGTGGTAAGTGTTCATTATTTTAATTAAACAACTGAACACTGAACAAACAGAAAATAACTACCCACAAACACAGGTGGGAACAGGCTACCTAAGTATGGTTCTCAATCAGAGACAACGATTGTCAGCTGCCTCTGATTGGGAACCATACCAGGCCAAACACATAGAAATACAAAACAAGGACAACATAGAACACCAGACATAGAATGCCCACCCAAACTCACGCCCTGACCAACCAAAATAGAGACATAAAAAGGATCTCTAAGGTCAGGGCGTGACACACATAGTCCTCAGTCACACAATTGTTAATAATGGGATTCTCTCTGAATGTCTTTTTTTCTAACAAACATTATATCACAGGTGCAGAATGCAGTGTCCAATGGGTTAACTGACATAGCCTGGACAGATGAGAAGTGACGGAGTGCTGAACTCCAAGGAACTGTTGGAGATCAAGTGTCCTGTCAAGGGGAATGGCTGTGGTTCTCTGGATGATGTCTTCAATGGGACAACCTGTGATGTGAAGGTGGTGGAGGGCACACCCCAACTGCAACCCCATGGGCCAGCAGAGGCTGTCCTGAGTTTGAAGGCATTCTACTTTACACACATGCTGCCATTTATTGTTGAGGAGCATCAGGCAGGCAGATTGTCAGTGACAATATATGCAGCTCTGTAGAAGTATGTAGTCAGATGTCTCTCCTGTTTTCAGTTACTATTAACACATAGTTTTTCAATTAAAAAGCCTGACTTAATGCATCAACAGTCACAGTATTGTGGGAAATGTTTTAATGGCTTTATTTTTTATTAATATTCATGACTATGTAAATTTTTTAAATTAAGTCGAGTTGTAATATAATTAATTGAAATGTATTTAATGTAACTTTTGACACATAACTTTAATTCATATTCAGATATCGACCCTGTGAATTCCATTTGACTGGTCAGTTCATTCAACATCTTCATGAATGATATCACCACGCAGGTTACACAGGGCAGCAAAGTATTTTGTCCATTTTAGATGAGAGGTTGATTGGCACTGTCTGTGAGATTAATCTAAACCGTTTGAGCCTTTGAATTACGCGTTCCACATGAACCCTCACGTTAGCTATCCGTCTTGTACATGTGGTGTCGCCCTCTGACAGCTGCGCGCCTCTTTTTGTGAAGGCTGCAATTGTTCATTTGACCTTCCTCTCATGTAGCAGATCACGGATTGTGAAGCCCCGGGCAGCCATGACCTCATCACCTGGAGGTACTCCATGAACCCAGAATCCGATGTCGCTACATATACCTCCATATGCTGAGTAGATGAACATCAATGGCCACCAGGTACTTGATAGTGTTCTGGGCATAGTAAATCTGAATGACTCTCCCCTTGAATCCAGATTCTTGCACTTCTGTAAAGCAGTTTCTGAGCAGTCAATAATGCAGGTTGTTCCTGGGAGGTGGTCGTTAAAACATTGTTGCATTGTAGCACGGATGGTCTACCTTTGCAGCCATGGAATGTACTCCCTCAGATTCTTTTCCATCATGTCAATCCAATAACTAATCACTCGACTGACAACACTCTGCTAGTTACTGCTGCAGCAAATTGAGCTTCAGCTTCATCAGTGTCATCAGGAGTTGGTGTGTCAAGTCCACCGCTTTGAGGCAGAGCCACAAAGACTCCGTGTCTTTAGGAGGTGGATGCAGGGGCTCCACAGGTACATTCAGATCGACGTAGAGGTTGGTGTTCAAAACATTGCTGTAAAAACTGCCTCCTCTTCATCCAATTGTTGAGACAGCCTCGTACTGAACATATGTTTGTCATGTTGACCAATTTTAGGATTTTGTACGGTTCGGTCAGTGTAAAACTATCAAGCTCTCAACTAAAAGTACCACTTTTGCATGCGCCAGCATCGCACGAATGTTGCCGGAAATAGAAACACAATTGCAACTAACTCGCCGCGATCACTGTGACGTTCCAGAACAAGGCGAATAGGATGACTCTTTCCCAATGAACTACACCATATCACCTTCTCCTATCTTTCCTCTTCCTCTCCTCTTCTCCTGTGGACTCAACTGATCTTAGAACTCCCCACCCACCCACAAACAATAACGCATAAACACACACACACTCATAAACACTCACCCTTTGGGGATCTGTCCGATGACGGCCACTTTGTATAGGTTGTGCAGTTTGCAGTAGTAAGAGATAAGTGTTGCTCCTATGATCTGTAACACACACATAGACACGCATAAGTTACCATGCTCACAGAAACACAACATCGCCTGTCCTGTTGTGTACATGTGTATTTGTGAGTAAATCATTATTTCAGACCCTGTGTGGCTATGCTGTGTTCGGAATCCATGCACAAATACAGGCCAAATATTTAACATAACTAATCACTTTACCATATTTTAATGGATCAATGTGACTGACTGGACACACACACACACATGCACACAGAGAGACACATTCACTCCTCTTGACGAAATTACAAAATTATGTGCAAATATGGAACATTAAACTGGAACAATAAACTGGAACAAAAAACTGGAACATTGAACTGGAACATTGAACTGGAACATTGAACTGGAACATTTAACTGGAACATATGATAGTGATGAACCACGTTCTGGCCTTACTCTCCTATCAGCTATGGGGACAGGTTGCCCTCTAGTGGTTTTCACTAGAAGTGTCGTTCAGGAGACCAAAAGAGAGAGACAGGAATGAGACGCCAAAGACCTGGGGATGATTGTATGACAAATAAACAGAAACACACAGAGAGGTGTTAGATGTAAAGCAGGGTTTCCCAAACTTGGTCCACGTGTTTGTTTTTGACCTAGCACTACACAGCTAATTCAAATAACCGAGGTTGGTTAACCCTGGTGTAGAGGACTTACCGTTATGAGTTCTATAGGAACAGGCACAGGCATTTTCTTCTCAAAGTAAATGTTGAGTTCTTTGACCGTTATGAGAACCGCCAAGGCCACTAGAGTTACCACCACGGCCGCAATGTTAGTCTCTGGCAGATGTCTACAGATATCTATTAGGAGCTAGAGAGAGAGAGAAAGAAGAGAAGACAGAGAGAAGATAATAGATAGGGATAGAGAGAGAGAGAGAGAGAGAGAGAGAGAGAGAGAGAGAGAGAGAGAGAGAGAGAGAGAGAGAGAGAGAGAGAGAGAGAGAGAGAGAGAGAGAGAGAGAGAGAGAGAGAGAGAGAGAAGAGAAGACAGAGAGAGAGAGAGAGAAGAGAGAGAGAGAAGGGAGAGAGAGAATAGGAGAGAGAGAGAGAGAGAGAGAGAGAGAGAAGGGAGAGAGAGAGAGCGAGAGAGAGAAGAGAAGACAGAGAGAGAGAGAGAGAAGAGAAGACAGAGAGAATAGGAGAGAGAGAGAGAGAGAATAGGAGAGAGAGAGAGAGAGAGAGAGAGAGAGAGAGAGAGAAGGGAGAGAGAGAGAGAGAAGAGAAGACAGAGAGAATAGGAGAGAGAGAGAATAGGAGAGAGAGAGAGAGAGAGAGAGAGAGAAGGGAGAGAGAGAGAGAGAAGAGAAGACAGAGAGAATAGGAGAGAGAGAAAGAGAGAGAGAGAGAGAAGGGAGAGAGAGAGAGAAGAGAAGACAGAGAGAAGAGAGAGAGAGAGAGAGAGAGAGAGAGAGAGAGAGAGAGAGAGAGAGAGAGAGAGAGAGAGAGAGAGAGAGAGAGAGAGAGAGAGAGAGAGAGAGAGTGTTTCTGCATACATGCAGATGTTGGAAAACATTTTCAACTTTGAATGTATGAATCACCTGTTTCTGTGTGTGGATGTGTTGTGTAAACTCACATAGACCTGAGACAGCGGTCCTGTGAAGCGTCCAGTGCGGATCCCAAAGAGGCTTGGGAGTTGGGAAAGTACCACATGTATACCTGCTCCTGTCATGTAGGCACGTACCATGGGATCCGAGAGGAACGTCACCATAAAACCAAACCGAATCATGCCCAGCAGAAACAGAAAGATCCCACTCAGTAAAGTGGTGCTGGCTGCTATCTGTACTCTGAGGGCATCGCGGGCTACTACATCTAGAACTTCAGTCCCATTGGTTCCATTTAGGGTCATGAAGTTACTGTTTGGGGCCAGCCTCTCTGTTGTGGTGCCTATCATGATGCTGGTCACAGCAAATGCGCCTGAGGGAACACACACATTACCCACACAAGATCATGTTAGTGAAATCATTAGCATATTCCTTTGACCAAATTATACAAAAAAATTCTCTCTCTTTCTCCTTCCCCCCTTCCACGCTCTGTCTTGCCTACGGAGATGTGTCTGGAGGTGCCAAAGACACAGTACATGAGTACAGGGTAGAAGGAAGTGTAGAGGCCATACACTGGGGGCACAGAGGCCAGGAGAGCATAGGCCAAACCTGGGGAAACATTACAGAAATGTCAGTCTTCATAGTCTTCACAAAATAGATAGTTATCATATAGTATTCTCAGCCCAAAGAGATGCAACACTAACTTGAGATCAACTTGTGTAAATCAGGCTTTCACATACCTCAAGCATTGGTATCAATGAAAGATTTACATGTGGTTACATGCAGTGACTTAAAGTAACTAAGTACTCAGTGGTGTAAAGTACTACTTAGGTAATTTATATGGGTAGGCCTATCTGTACTTTAATATTTCTATTTGTCGCAACTTTTACTTTTACTCAACTACATTCCTAAAGAAAATAATGTACTTTTTAACCATTTTCCTTCACCTCCAAAAGAACTGGCTACATTTTGAATGCTTAGCAGGACATGAAAACGGTCCAATTTATTCACTTATCAAGAGAACATCCTTGGTCATCCCTACTGCCTCAGATCTGGTGAACTCACTAAACACAAATGCTTCAATTGTAAATTATGTCAGATTGCTGGTGTTTTTTTTATGCTGCTGTCTGGTTGGCTTAATATAAGCTTTTAACTTTACTTCTACTCAAGTATAACAATTGGTACTTTTGAACTTACAGTAAGTACATTTTAAAATAAATAGTTTAGACTTTTACTCAAGTAGTATTTTACTGGTTACCTTTCAATTTCACTTTTACATTTTCTATACATTTTGGTCAGGTACGACGATTTAGTACTTTTTCCACCATGTGTTGTTGATTTCAAGTTAGGATTGGACCCTGTGTGTTCAAACAGTAGAGGTGGTACAGACCCATAGGCAGGTGCATGATGCCAATGCTTATGCCAGATATGAGGTCTCCCAGTGCGTCTTGTCTCACTGAGTAACGAGGCAGCCATGACAGGATAGGTACAAAGCTCAGCACAGAACGCTTCAGCTTGGGCACTGAACACCTGAGACCAGGGGGAAGAGTTGGAGTGGTGGAGAGGTGGAGAAGTGGAGAAAAGAATAATACATTTTTGTTATCCATTTGTGACAACAGATATGTGTCTGCTGTGTGTTGAAGTTGGTGGATAGGGCATGCAGGCAACTCAGCTCCTTGAGTGCCACAGTGAGTGCAGGGTTTTGTTCCATTCCATCTCTTACACTTCTAATTAAACTAACCAGGAGTCTTACAGCTAGTCTGGAACATAAGACAGCACACACTGTGGCCATTCAGGACCAGGTTTCATCTCCTTTAGTGGCACATAGAGCCAGGTAACCCTGTGTCATAGGGCTGTAGGTAAAATCGAAGGGAGTAAGCCTACATAGGATTTAGAAAAGTGGCGAAATAAGGCAATTAAAATAAATGTTCTATCACATTGACAATATTCTTTTGGGGAAGCACAATTGATTCTAAGTTTGAGCATATCAAATTATTAACATCATAAATTGTTCCTACTATTTGATGAGCTTCCATCAGAATTTTTTACAAGTTGTCCTTTGTCCAGAATAATCGTTGTTCGGTTGTAGAATGTCGTCTTCATCTGTGGAATTAGCAGCCAACGCTAGCCATGTGGCGCAGAAGTGTCCAACTCACCATAACGCAAAACAAAGAAAATACCGAAAATCGCAATATACTGATATAAACTGATATAACTCGGTTTAAAATAACTACATTATGATGTTTTTAACACATATATCAAATTAAATCAGAGCCGGAGATATCTAACTTATAAAACGAAAGCTTTTCAGAGCGCAATGCAGACGTCCCTCTTGCGTCAGGCCAAACGGTGAAAAGACCAGACTGACCGTTCCAAGCGGTCTTGTTCGGCCTCAGATCTAGCTAGACACCCCATTCCAACTCTCACTGCCTACTGACATCTAGTGGAAGGCGTATGCAGTGCATGTAGACCCATAGATTCCATTCAAATTTATAGGCTGACCCTGGAACAGAGCCCTCGATTTCAGATTTCTCACTTCCTGACAGGAAGTTTGCTGCAAAATGAGTTCTGTTTTACTCACAGATATAATTCAAACGGTTTTAGAAACTAGAGAGTGTTTTCTATCCAATAGTAATAATAATAGGCATATTGTAAGAGCAAGAATTGAGTACGAGGCAGTTTAATTTGGGAACGATTTTTTACAAAGTGGAAATAGCGCCCCCCCTATTGAGAAAAGGTTAATTCGTATTTCTGTCAAATGTTTAGACTAATATTCCGCCATTATTTTCGGCGCTGTCTCGCTATAACGTAAGCTTATGTCGTACTAACGTTATTTTAAAAAATCGAACACAGCGGTTGCATTAAGAACTAGTGTATCTTTCATTTGCTGTCCAACCTGTATTTATTAGTCAAGTTTATGATTAGTTATTGATTAGATTAGGTGCCTCTCCAAGATTTCTCCTGACAATATTTCTGCATTTTCACTACGTATTCACATTGTCAAACCACGAATTGTGCCGCTAAATATGCACATTTTCGAACAAACCATATATGTATTGTGTAATATGATGTTATAGGACTGTCAACTGATGAAGTTTGAGAAGGTTAGTGAAAAAAATTATATCTTTTGCTGGTTTATTCGCTATCGCTAACGTGCCTTGAATGAATGCGGCTGTGTGGTAGGCTATTGTAGTAAGCTAATATAATGCTGTATTGTGTTTTCGCTGTAAAACACTTAAAAAATCTGAAATATTGGCTGGATTCACAAGATGTTTGTCTTTCATTTGCTGTACACCGTGTATTTTTCAGAAATGTTTTATGATGAGTATTTAGGTATTTCATGTTGGTTTCTGTAGTTATTCTAGCTGTTTTGGTGAGACATGTAACGGTGGCTGCAATGTAAAACTATGATTTATACCTGAAATATGCACATTTTTCGAACAAAACATATGCTATACAATAAATCTGTTATAAGACTGTCATCTGATGAAGTTGTTTCTTGGTTAGTGACTATTTATATCTTTATTTGATCGAATTTGTGATAGCTACCTATGCAGTAAAAAAATTGTGAAAATATGCGGTTGGGTCTTTTGCTATGGTGGTTAGCTAATAGAAATACATATTGTGTTTTCCCTGTAAAACATTTTAAAAATCGGAAATGATGGCTGGATTCACAAGATGTGTATCTTTCATCTGGTGTCTTGGACTTGTGATTTCATGATATTTAGATGCTAGTATTTACTTGTGGCGCTATGCTAGGCTATGCTAGTCAGCTTTTTTACTGATGAGGGTGCTCCCGGATCCGGGATGAGTACCAAGTAGAAGTTTAATAAGATGTTTACGCTCAGATTTTGAATAAATCACTTGCGCTAATCGCGGTTTGATGTCTACAATGTAGGGGGGAGGTTCAAAGGCAGGGTTCCCCAACTGGCGGCCTACTGGCCGAATTTGGCCCACAGAGGTTTTATTTGGTCCCCAAAATTGTCTTATGTCATTGGACACAAAAGACTGTAAAAACACCAGGAAATCAGCTCCAAGTGATTTACATTTTTGAAATCTGCTCACAAGTATTCCCACACATAGTATAGTGACATGATTGTATAAAAATGCAAGAAAGTTTTGAAATTAAAATGTTTTAGTCAAATAGAATATCTGTTTGGGATTCTTGCGGTCAAATTGACTTGTAATTATGTTCCGGACCCCCGACCATCCGCCTAGTTGACGATCGGTGTTCTAAGGGTTGCGCTACATGGTGATGAACTTAGAGATCAGCCAATTAAAACCAGCAACTGTTTTTGCAGCTCCTGCCATAGACTCCTGGTCAAGTCCCATTCTGAGGCATTGTGAATCCAGACATCTTGACAGAGGAAGAGTCGGCTGGTAGACAAGACTATTACTTTTTTTAAACAGTAAATAGCCTAAAGTTACTGCTATCTTACAAACGAATGTAACTGTGTTTATTAGTGTGCTTGCTGAAGGCAAGAACACTCTAGATTTCTTACATAGTCTTATTAGGTGTGCTTGCTGAAGGAAAAGCACAACTTTAGATTTCTCTCTTAGTCTTATAATTCTAAATAAAGTTTGCTTTGCTACCACACCCACAACGGAAGCACAATATTGCAGCATCGCATTAGTGGAAACCAAGACTGTTCTCGGGGCAGGCCCTGGTTGTAGCTAGATTTGTTTAAGTAACCGGGGTTAACTTTTACTAACCTTAACATAATTCTCCTAACCTGCCACATTATTGTCCTAACCAAACACATTAACTATTCTAACCTGTAGCGTAAGTTCTCCAATCAAAAAGTCACTGCTGCTAGTCAAAACTGGCAGACCTGGCCTGAGAACAGACTTGGTTCCACTAATGCGATACAGCCACAATCATGTCCTCGGATTCGCAGATGGACACGTTAGAACAGACTCAGGGTCTGTTTCTGTGGCAGCAGAAATGCTAAAAAACTCATGGTTAGTGTAATTTTGGGTGAAACCAGCAACTGACAGTAAAAGCAAGACTTCTCAACACAGAGGTTGAAACATTCATACGATACAACATACGATTTGTTTAACAATTTTAGAAGAAAATATAATGTCTACGTTGCACAGTAATATTGCCATCGCTAACATACTCATCATTTATTTTAGGTATGAGAAACTCTTCATGATTCCTTAGAAAATGTTATGAAATCTGAAGACACATTGCGTTAACACATTAAACCGATCATATTTAGTCTTTCAAACATTAAAGGTGCAATATGCAGAAATCGCTACGCCATTTCCTTGTTACTAAAATTCGAATAGAGTTTATGTGGCACAATGAACCATGTATAGTGTAGAGAATCATTGAACCATCTAAACTGCTGTGAAATACCTTTTCAATAACCAAAAATATTGTATTTTCAGCTGTTTGAAGCTGCTATGCAAAACCGAAAGTAAAAGACGCAAAAACGAAACTTTAGAACGGGAAGCATAGAAATAGCGCACATAGAATAGATCGACCGCGTCTTAGACTTGCGTTCAACACGAATGACAGATCTATAACTCACGTTTCTATGTGATTTGGTCAAGTCGCTCAAAATGTTACATATTACAGCTTTAACTTCCACACAGGTGTGTGAATCGTCTTTCTTTGCCTTTTTAGTGCAATAAACGTTATGGTTTCTTTAACACAGAAGAAGTCGCTGTTAAGCCTGAATTGGCATACCCAAAACCAACGAGGAAGTCTGCAGTGTTGAGAGCGGTTGGATGAAACCAATCAGTACGCCAAGAAAAATTCTCAAACGTGCAATCCCGCTCTTAATTTTTATTATTTTTGACTCACCATAAGTTCTGTGATAGATTGCTTGCATTCAGATTTTTATACTGTGTGTACTTTTTTAACTAAAACCAATAAAGATTTGCAAAACGTAGCCCTTTCCACTCACATTCCGTATACGGGTTGAAAATGGCACATTTTGTCATTGATAAGCGCATAAATTGAAACGCAGTAGCTGTACAGTAACATCTTATGCATGACGTAGAAATTCAAGTTCTCCACTTTACAGCTCTGTATGAGTTTTGACTGACAGCTGTTATAAACTTGAGGACAGTGCAACAAGAAGATGCCCCTATTCCTCACACTAATTGGACTACTTTTGCACATTTGTTGTTGTCTGAGTGAGGGAAATGCTGTACATTGAGAAGAGTCGATGTGTTCTAAAAGATGAGACATTGAGGATTCTAATAAAGACCGTGTTGATGTCATACAATCAAACCACACACCCATGAGTCCAAATGTCTACGTCACATTTACATATTTGAAAACTCATGTAATTTACACTATCAATGTTTATGATTGTTATGTTTAATCCACAGATGCAAGGATGTTATTCACTGGGTTGTCCTGAACCGAATGAGCATTTGTTTGTCGTATTGTGAATACAATTTGCTGCGGAACACGTACCTGAATGCACTCATGACTCCATTCTATGTGCACAAAAATGACAATCTGTTTCTCTGAAATGCCTTTTGAAAGTCTACCACTGGAAGATTGTATTTTAAAACTTAGCTAGCCATGTCCGCAATAGAATAAGCTTTAAAATGATTCCCATGTGACCCAGCTCATGCAGCGTGACACAACTCCTTTGCATAGAGTTGTCAGGCTGTTGATTGTTGCCTGTGGAATGTTGTCCCACTCCTCTTCAATGGCTGTGCGAAGTTGCGGGAAGTGGAACATGGTATCGCACACATCAATCCAGAGCATCCTAAACATGCTCAATGGATGACATGTCTGGTGAGTATGCAAGCCATAGAATAACTGGGACATGTTCAGCTTCCACGAATTGTGTACAGATCCTTGCGACATGGGGCGTCCATTATCATGCTGAAACATGAGATGATGGCAGCGAATGAATGGCAAGACAATGGGCCTCAGGATCTCGTCATGGTATCTCTGTGCATTCAAATTGACATGAATAAAATGCAATTGTGATCGTTGTTCGTAGCTTAGAACTTGGTGAGGACGATGAGCAAGCAGATTACCAACCCTGAGACAGTTTCTGACAGTTTGTGCAGAAATTCTTTGGTTGTGCAAACCCACAGTTTCATCAGCTGTCTGGGTGGTTGGTCTCAGATGTCATGACGTGGGCCTTTCTGGGTAGAGCTAGTTCCCACCCCTCTCTCTCTCTCTCCCCTACACCCAGGTTTTGTTATCTCAGGTCGTAAATGCCTGGAGGAGACTCTCTCCCTCTGGCCATGCAGAAAGAGACACATAGCGAGAACAAAGGATTTCACATTGCGAACTCCTAAATCCCCAACATGGGGATTTGATACAAAATGTCCACTTGTGAGAAGGTGGGGATGGCCAACCTTCAGATCACGTAATAATAATTACAGAGAATTAATTTGATAAAATAACAGTCTTCACTTTAATGATGCCAAAGACATGACACAGACGATCCCTCAGGTGAAGAAGCCGGGTGAGGAGGTCCTGGGCTGGCGTGTATACACGTGGTCTGTGGTTGTGAGGCCTGTTGAATGTACAAATTCTCTAAAACTACATTGGAGGTGGCTTATTCAGTAGTAGAGAAATGAACATTCAAATCTGGCAACAGCGTTGGTGGAAATTCCTGCAGTCTACCTGCCAATTGCACGCTCCATCAAAACTTTGTGTTGTGGGACAAAGCTGGACATTTTAGAGTGGCCTTTTATTGTCCCCAGCATGAGTTGCACCTGTGTAATAATCATTCTGTTTAATCAGCTTCTTGATATGCCACACCTGTCAGGTGCATGGATTATCTTGGCCAAGGAGAAACACTCATTAACAGCGATGTAAACAATTTTGTGCAAAATATTTTAGAGAAATATTATTATTGTGCTTCTGGAACATTTCTGCAATCTTTTATTTCAGCTCATGAAACACTTTACATGTTGCATTTATATTTTTGTTCAGTACCCACTCAAAAAGACAGCCAAAAGTTTGTTAAATTCTCAATGTGTCACTGTGCTTTTAACCATTTTAATGCACAACAAAGTTCTCTGCAGATTATTAAAGCAAATGTGATCTCCACAGACCTGCAACATGTGCATGCTATCTTGAACATGCACGCTTTCTAAGATTACATAGGAGGACATTTATAGTTACAGTAAACTTCAAGACAAATATGTCCATGGATGTCTTTCTAATTTTAAGGTTGAATAAATACTGTTACAATAGTAAGATAGTGTTAACTTTAGGCTATTTACCTGTATTGCAAAATGTTTATTGAATTGTATTTGTGCCCAAAGTAAACTGCCTGTGACTCAGGCCCTGTCACGTTCCTGACCTGTTTTCTGTTAGTTTTGTATGTGTTAGTTGGTCAGGACGTGAGTTTGGGTGGGCAGTCTATGTTTTCTGTTTCTATGTTGGTTTAAAGGGTGAACCACCCACCAAATTACCAGAACCAAGCAGTGTGACTACGAGCAGCGACCAAACAATCAGGACTCGTGGACTTGGGAAGAAGTCTTGGAGGGAAAAGGACACTGGGCACATATTGGGGAATATCGCCGCGCTCGTGAGGAGATGGAGGCAGCGAGAGCCCAAGAGCGGTGGTATGAGGAGGCAGCAAGGAGACGTGGCTGGAAGCCGGAGAATAAAGCTCAAGACCGGAGATATGAAGGTACGCGGCTAGCAAGGAAGCCCGAGAAGAAACCCCAAAAATTTCTTGGGGGGGGGCTAAGAGGTAGTGGGCCAAGGGCAGGCAGGAGACCTGCGCCCACTTCCCAGGCTAACCGTGGAGAGCGGGAGTACGGGCAGACACCGTGTTACGCAGTAGAGCGCACGGTGTCTCCTGTACGTGTGCATAGCCCGGTGCGGGTTATTCCACCTCCCCGCACTGGTAGGGCTAGATTGAGCGTTGAGCCGGATGTCATGAAGCCGGCCCTACATATCTGGCCACCAGTACGTCTCCTCGGGCCGGCTTACATGGCACCAGCCTTACGCATGGTGTCCCCGGTTCGCCTACATAGCCCGGTGCGGGTTATTCCACCTCCCCGCACTGGTCGGGCGACGGGGAGCATTCAACCAGGTAAGGTTGGGCAGGCTCAATGCTCAAGGGAGCCAGTACGCCTGCACGGTCCGGTATTTCCGGCGCCACCTCCCCGCCCCAGCCCAGTACCACCAGTGCCTACACTACGCACCAGGCTTCCAGTGCGTCTCCAGAGCCCTGTTCCTCCTCCACGCACTCTCCCTATGGTGCGTGTCTCCAGCCCAGTGCCTCCAGTTCCGGCACCACGCACTAAGCCACCTGTGCGTCTCCAGAGCCCTGTACACACTGTTCCTTCTCCCCGTACTCGTCCTGATGTGCGTGCCCTCAGCCCGGTGCCACCAGTGCCGGTACCACGCACCAGGCCTATAGTGCGCTTCGAGAGGTCAGTGTGCCCTGTCCCTGCTCCCCGCACTAGGCTTGAAGTGCGTGTCTCCAGTCCGGTGCCTCCAGTTCCGGCACCACGCACCAGGCCTACAGTGCGTCTCAGCCGGCCAGAGTCTGCCGTCTGCCCAACGGCGCCTGAACTGTCCGTCTGCCAAGCGCCGCATGAACTGCCCGTCTGTATTGAGCCTTCAAAGCCGCCCGTCTGCCATGAGCCTGCAAAGCCGCCCGTCTGCCATGAGCCTACAGAGCCTTCCGCCAGACAGGAGCCGCTAGAGCCTTCCGCCAGACAGGAGCCGCTAGAGCCTTCCGCCAGACAGGAGCAGTCAAAGCCTTCCGCCAGACAGGATCAGCCAGAGCCATCCGTCTCCGCAGCGCCATCTGAGCCATCCGTCTCCTCAGCGCCATCTGAGCCATCCGTCTCCCCAGCGCCGTCTGAGCCATCCGTCTCCCCAGCGCCGTCTGAGCCATCCGTCTCCCCAGCGCCGTCTGAGCCATCCGTCTCCCCAGCGCCGTCTGAGCCATCCGTCTGTCCCGAGCCATTAGAGCCGCCCGTCTGTCCCGAGCCGTCAGAGCCGTTAGTCAGTCAGGAGCCGCTAGAGCCATTCGTCAGTCAGGATCTGCCAGAGCCGCCAACCAGACAGGATCTGCCAGAGCCGCCAACCAGACAGGATCTGCCAGAGCCGCCAACCAGACAGGATCTGCCAGAGCCGCCAACCAGACAGGATCTGCCAGAGCCGCCAACCAGACAGGATCTGCCAGAGCCGTCAGCGAGCCATGAGCGTCCAGAGCCGTCAGCCAGCCATGAGCGTCCAGAGCCGTCAGCCAGCCATGAGCGTCCAGAGCCGTCAGCCAGCCATGAGCGTCCAGAGCCGTCAGCCAGCCATGAGCGTCCAGAGCCGTCAGCCAGCCATGAGCGTCCAGAGCCGTCAGCCAGCCATGAGCGTCCAGAGCCGTCAGCCAGCCATGAGCGTCCAGAGCCGTCAGCCAGTCATGAGCTGCCCCTCAGCCCAGAGCGGCCATTTATCCAGAACTGCCCCTCAGTCCAGAGCTGTCTCTCTGTCCGGAGCTGCCCTTCAGTCCGGAGTTGCCCCTCTATCCTGACCTACCTCTCTGTCCTGTGCTATATCTCTGTCCTGAGCTACCTTATCCCGGTGCTGCCCCTTGTCCCGGTGCTGCCCCTTATATTAAGGTTACCATTAAAATTAAGTGGGTGTAAGATGAGGGTGGTCATTCTAAGGGGGAGACGTAAGCTGGGATTGACTATGGTGGGGTGGGGACCTCGCCCAGAGCCTGAGCCACCACCGTGGTCAGATGCCCACCCAGACCCTCCCCTAGACTTTGTGCTGGTGCGCCCGGAGTTCGCACCTTGAGGGGGGGGTTATGTCACGTTCCTGACCTGTTTTCTGTTAGTTTTGTATGTGTTAGTTGGTCAGGACGTGAGTTTGGGTGGGCAGTCTATGTTTTCTGTTTCTATGTTGGTTTAAAGGGTGACCTGATATGGCTCTCAATTAGAGGCAGGTGGTTTTCATTTCCTCTGATTGAGAGTCATATTAAGGTAGGTGTTTTCACACTGTTGGTTTGTGGGTGGTTGTCTCCTGTGTCTGTGTTATGTTACGCCACATGGAACTGTTTCGGTTTTGTTTGTTCGTTTGTTCGGTTTATGTAGTCTGTTCCTGTTTTCATGCGTTCTTCGTTATACGTAAGTTCTTATGTTCAGGTGCGTCTACGTCGTTTGTTGTTTTGTAGTTAATCAAGTATAGTTCGTTTTGTGTCTTGTTTAAATAAATAATATGTCATCACACAACGCTGCAGTTTGGTTCAATCCCTGCTCCTCCTCTTCGGATGAAGCATCCCAGAAGCTGGGATATTCATATACATGGTGGATGTGGATAGAAAACACTCTAAAGTTTCTAAAACTGTTAAAATAATGTCTGTGAGTATAACAGAACTGATATTCTCGACCCTTATCTCTCTTTTGACGAACATATCAAGACTGTTTCAAGGACAGCTTTTTTCAATCTACGTAACATTGCAAAAATCAGAAACTTTCTGTCCAAAAATGATATAGAAAAATGAATCCATGCATTTGTTACTTCTAGGTTAGACTACTGCAATGCTCTACTTTCCAGCTACCCGGATAAAGCACTAAATAAACTTCAGTTAGTGCTAAATACGGCTGCTAGAATCCTGACTAGAACCAACATTTTTTATCATATTACTCAAGTGCTAGCCTCCCTACACTAGCTTCCTGTTAAGGCAAGGGCTGAGTTCAAGGTTTTACTGCTAACCTACAAAGCAATACATGGGCTTGCTCCTACCTATCTTTCCAATTTGGTCCTGCCGTACATACCTACACGTACGCTACGGTCACAAGACGCAGGCCTCCTAATTGTCCCTAGAATTTCTAAGCAAACAGCTGGAGGCAGGGCTTTCTCCTATAGAGCTCCATTTTGATGGAATGGTCTGCCTACCCAATTTGAGAGTCACTGTCTTACTGGTGCTCTTCCATGCCATCCCTAGGAGGGGTGTGTCACTTGAGTGGGTTGAGTCACTGACGTGATCTTCCTGTGTTGTTTGACCCTTGGGTTGTGCCGTGGCGGAGATCTTTGTGGACTATACTCGGCCTTGTCTCTGGATGGTAAGTTGGTGGTTGAAGATATCCCTCTAATGGTGTGGGGGATGTGCTTTGGCAAAGTGGGTGGGGTTATATCCTGCCTGTTTGGCCCTGTCCGGGGGTATCATTGGATGGGGCCACAGTGTCTCCTGATCCCTCCTGTCTCAGCCTCCAGTATTTATGCTGCAGTTTGTGTCGGGGGGCTAGGGTCAGTCTGTTATATCTGGAGTAGTTTGCCTGTCTTATCCCGTGTCCTGTGTGAATTTAAGTATGGTCTCTCTAATGCTCTCTCTTTTTCTTTCTTGCTCTCTCTCGGAGGACCTGAGCCCTAGGACCATGCCTCAGGACTACCTGGCATGATGACTCCTTGCTGTCCCCAGTCCACCTGGCCATGCTGCCGCTCCAGTTTCAACTGTTCTGTCTGCGGCTATGGAAATCAGACCTGTTCACCGGACGTGCTACCGGTCCCAGACCTGCTGTTTTCAACTCTCTAGAGACAGCAGGAGTGGTAGAGATACTCTGAATGATCGGCTATGAAAAGCCAAATTACATTTACTCCTGAGGTGCTGACTTGTTGCACCCTCGACAACTACTGTGATTATTATTAGTTGACCCTGCTGGTCATTTATGAACATTTTAACATCTTGGCCATGTTCTGTTATAATCTCCACCCGTAACAGCCAGAAGAGGACTGGCCATCCCTCATAGCCTGGTTCCTCTCTATGTTTCGTCCTAGGTTTTGGCCTTTCTATGGAGTTTTTCCTAGCCACCGTGCTTCTACACCTGCATTGCTTGCTGTTTGGGGTTTTAGGCTGGGTTTCTGTACAGCACTTTGAGATATCAGCTAATGTAAGAAGGGGTATATAAATACATTTGATTTGATTTGATTTGATATGGCAGGCGAAACCCCGAACACAAACCATCCCCGCCAAAAATTCAGCCTACCACTGTTTCCAATGGCTGTCATGTTTATAATGAGGCGAAATCCTCCCAGATTGCAGTTCCTAGGACTTCCACTCGATGTCAACAGTCTTTAGAAAGAGTTTCAGGCTTGTTTTTGGAAAGATGATCTAGAATTGGTATTTTTTCCAAGTGGCTCCCATTTTGGCTGTAGTGTTTTCATACTCGTGTATGAGAGCGCGTTCTTTGTTCTTTATCTCCGGTAAAGACAATAACGATTCTCCGTCTTAAATTTGATTGTTTATTTACGTATTAGGGTACCTGAAGATTGATTATAAACATTGTTTGACTTGTTTGAAGAAGTATATTGGTAACGTTTGGTATTCATTTTGTATGCATTTTGAAGGAGGGAAACCAGTGGATTATTGAATGAAGTGCGCCAGCTAAACTGAGTTTTGGGGGATATAAAGAAGGACTTTATTGAACAAAAGGACCATTTGTGATGTAGCTGGGACCTTTTGGAGTGCCAACAGAAGAAGTTCTTCAAAGGTAAGGCTTTTATTATATCCCTATTTCTGACTTTCGTGGTGCACCTGCCTGGTTGAAAAATGTTTTTCATGCTTTTGTTAGCGGGGCGCTGTCCTCAGATAATCGCATGGTGTGCTTTCACCCGTAAGCCTTTTTGAAATCTGACACAGCGGCTGGATTAACAAGAAGTTAAGCTTTATTTTGATGTATGACACTTGTATTTTCATGAATGTCATTTTAATTTCACGCTCTGCAATTTCATCGGATGTTGTCGAGGTGGGTCGCTAGCGGAACGCTTGCACCAGAGAGGTTAAATTCTTGTTAATCTGACTGCACTGTCCAATTTAAAGTAGCTATTACAGTGAAAGAATAACATGCTATTGTTTGAGGAGAGTGCACAGTTATGAACTTGAAAATGTATCAATAAATCAATTAGGCACATGTGGCCAGACTTGATACAACAGTTTGAACAGAAATGCGATGGTTAATTGGATCAGTCTAAAACTTTGCACATACAATGCTGCCATCTAGTGACCAAACTCAAATTGTGTCTGTCCTGGAATAATACATTGTGACCTTCCTCTTGCATTTCAAAGATGATGGGGGAAAAAACGTTATGTTTTTTCTTTGTATTATCTTTCACCAGATCTCATGTGTTGTATTCTCCTACATTAATTTCACATTTCAACAAACTTCAGTGTTTCCTTTCAAACTGTATCAATAGGCATATCCTTGCTTCAGGTCCTGAGCTACAGGCAGTTAGATCTGGGTATGTCATTTTATGCAACATTTGAAAAAAATGGTCTGATCCTCATATTTTTCTTAAAACTGCATTGTTGGTTAATTATATGGCTGCAATCCCGTTAACGGGATGATATGACAACAGCCAGTGAATATGCAGGGCGCCAAATTCAAACAACAGATATCTCATAATTAAAATTCCTCAAACATACATGTGTTTTATACCATGTTAAAGGTAATCTTGTTGTTAATCCTACCAAAGTATCCGATTTCAAATAGGCTTTACAGCGAAAGCACCACAAACGATTATGTTAGGTCACCGCAAAATCAAAAAAAACACAGTCATTTATTCAACCAAAGACAGGAGTCACAAAAAGCAGAAATAGAGATAAAATTAATCACTAACCTTTGATGATCTTCATCAGATAACACTCATAGGACTTCATGTTACACAATACATATATGTTTTGTTCGATAAAGTTCATATTTATATGCAAAAACCTCAGTTTACATTGGCGCCATGTTCAGAAATGCCTCCAAAATATCCGGAGAAATTGCAGAGAGCTACGTCAAATAACATAAATACTCATCATAAACTTTGATGAAAGATACATGTTTTACATAGAATTAGAGATACACTTGTTCTTAATGCAACCGCTGTGTCAGATTTCAAAAAGCTTTACGGAAAAAGCACAATATTCAATAATCTGAGAACAGCGTTCAGCCACAAAAGGAAGCCATACAGTTACCCGCCAAATTGTGCAGTCAACAAAACTCATAAAAAACATTATAAAGCTTCACTTACCTTTGCTGATCTTCATCGGAATGCACTCCCAGGACTCCCACTTCCACAAGAAATTTTCATTTTGTTCGGTAATGTCCATCATTTATGTCCAAATAGCTATTTTTGTTAGCGTGTTTGGTAAACAAATCCAAAGTCAGGAAACGCGTTCACTAAAAGCAGAGGAAATGTCAAAAAGTTCCGTAACAGTCAGTAGAAACATGTCAAACGATGTATTGAATCAATCTTTAGAATGTTTTTAAGATAAATCTTCAGTAACGTTCCAACCAGAGAATTACATTGACTTCAGATGTGCGATGGAACAGAGCTCCCTCTCATGTGAACGCGCATGGTCAGAGCATTGTCAGGTCATGATAGACCTGACTAATTCCTGTCTCCTTCGGCCCCACTTCACAGTAGAGGCATCAGACACGATTCTACAGACTGTTGACATCTAGTGGAAGCCGTAGGAAGTGCAAACTCATCCATATCCCACTGTGTATTCAATAGGTTGAAAATCTACCAACCTCAGAATTCCCACTTCCTGTTTGGATTTTTTCTCAGGTTTTTGCCTGCCATATGAGTTATTTTATACTCACAGACATCATTCAAACAGTTTTAGAAACGTCAGAGTGTTTTCTATCCAATAGAAATAATAATATGCATATATTAGCAACTGCGACTGTGGAGCAGGCAGTTTACTATGGGCACCTCTGGGCACCTTTCATCCAAGCTACTCAATACTGCCCATGCAGCCATAATAAGTGTTAAGGGCTTGTACTGTAAATAAGCATTTCATGTATCTGGTTGAGAGAATGCCAAGAGTGTGCAAAGATGTCATCAAGGCAAAGGGTGGTTACTTTGAAGAATCTCATATTAAATATATTTTCATTTGTTTAACACTTTTTAGGTTACTACATGATTCCATATGTGTTATTTCATAGTTTTGAGGTCTTCACTATTATTCTACAATGTAAAAAATGGAAAGATAAAGAAAAACCCTTGAATGAGTAGGTTTGTCCAAACTTTTGACTGGTACTGCAAACAAAAAATATTAACTCAACATGTAAATAAAGCGTTGTTCCCATGTTTCTTGATTTGAAATAAAAGATTCCAGAAATGTTAGATATGCAATAAAAGCGTATTTCTCTCAAATGTTTTGCACAAATTCGTTTAAATCTCTGTTAGTGAGAAATGTATCCTTTGCCAAGATAATCCATCCACCTGACAGGTGTGGCATTTCAAGAAGCTGAACAAACAGCATGATCATTACACAGGTGCACCTTGTGCTGGGGACAATACAAAGATACTATAAATTGTGCAGTTTTGTCACACAACACAATTGCACAGGTGTCTCAAGTTTTGAGGGAGCGTGTAAATGGCATGTTCACTGCAGGAATGTCCAACAGAGCTGTTGCCAGAGAATTTAATGTTAATTTCTCTACAATAATTTTATGTTAATTTCTCGACAACAAGCTGCTTCCAAGGTCGTTTTAAAGAATGTGGCAATATATCCAACCAGACTAAAAACAGCAGACCACATGTAACCATGCCACCCCAGGACCTCCACATCCAGCTTTGTTACCTGAAGAATCGTCTGAGAGCAGCCACCAGGACAGCTGATGAAACTGAGGAGTTTTTCAGTCTGGAATAAAGCCTTTTTGTGGGGGAAAAACTCATTCTAATTGGCTGGGTCTGGCTCCCAATTGGGTGGGGAGCCAGACTCTCCATCGCCCCTACGCAATCATGTGAAATTCATAGACTAAGGCCTAATTAAATTATTTCAACTGTAACTCAGAAAAATCTTGTTATTGGTGCAGTGGCTTCTTCATTGCTGAGTGGCCCTTCAGGTTATGTTGATATAGGACTCGTTTTACTCTGGATATAGATACTTTTGTACCTGTTTCCTTCAGCATCTTCACAAGGTCCTTTTCTGTTGTTCTGGAATTGATTTGCACTTCTCGCACCAAAGTACGTTCATCTGTAGGAGACAAAACGCGTCTCCTTCCTGAGCGGTATGACGGCTGCATGGTCCCATGGTGTTTAAAACCTCTCTAGGTAGCGTCCCACCTGGTCAACATCTGGTGAAATTGTCAGACAATATCTTCTTTAAGTAAATCAATTAAACCTTTTAATGCATTTGCAGACAGAAGTTGACAATGGAAACACAGTGCGTAGGTTTCAGAGTAAGTTCTGCTCCCCACCAAAGGGCACAGCTGATTTTATACATGTGGTCACTCCCTAGTGGTATGATCACCTACGTCAATGTATGTGTGTATCAATAAGCCGAGGTTACCTAATATTACAGTAGCTTCTCTGAATTTATTAGCATTATCCACTGTAACACACTTCTTTTATTAATCTAGTTTCGGTCTGGCTCAGACCTAGCCTGCAAGCACACTCTCGCAACAGCCAGGGCTTAACCATAAAAACTAATATAGATAGCTTGTGCAACATATAGTGGCAGAGTTTTTAGACACATAGCAACAGTATCTCATTATAAGGCCTGCAGCAAAACATATGAATCTTAAGGTCCCCTTATTCAATAATGGGTCTTTGGGACAAACCCCCTACAACGTGAATTCAACCTATTACTAATGTGAAATCAACCAAAGCTTGAAACCCTAAGCCCATTTTCAAATTTCTTGTTGAACCCTGGTTTGAATTGAAATGATAGCTGTTGAAGACATGGGCCTAAAAAGCATAATTGATGATATATGATTGATAAAGTATATTTACTTTTCATTTGCTCTGTTAAATCTACCCTTTGAAATGACTTTGATTGCAATAGTGAATGTATTGAGTTTTTAAGTGGAGACACATTTATGCAAATTTATTTGCCCATTTATTTGTCTATGTTGAAAATTGGTTACCATGACATACTAATCCCGTTGTTGAAATGTCACCCTCTAAATATCAGTCTACATTGATTACTTTTTCAAATCCAATGTATTTTACTAAGTTCCACATCACAATACGTTGACAAATTACATTGAAACAACGTTGATTCAACCAGTTTGTGCCCAGTGGGATGTTACTATCTTACCTGAGGGAATCTTTCACCCGCTCCTTCAGGAGAGGTCTGGTGGAGTGAGTCCGTCTTCTGGCCAACTCGTCCAAGCAAAGCTCGTTCATAACATCCCTCTCCACGTAAAATTCCCCAGCCCTCTGCTCCTCAACTCCCATGGCTGTCTTCCAACACTGAATGTCTGTCTGTTTATTGCTTTGTGTGTCTCTCTCTTTTCTTTCTGTCTATGTCTCTTTGTCTGTCCTTCTAGTCTGAAACAATGTGCAGAAGAGAAACCTCTTGTTCCAAAACAACAGAGGTCTCACAATTATCAACAAACTGTCAAACACCCTGATAAGAGGTACAAAAAAGCTACTCTATGTTCCAAGCTAGTCTGAGTGTACTCCTGGCTGTGTCTTTGTTTGTAACTCAGTTGGACCTTCTTCATATCTGGGTGCAGGACACAATCCCTGATATTCTGGTTCTCACAGAGACTTGGCTGACTGATTCGGTCTCGGATAAGGACATTGAGATTTGTGGTTAAAATATCTTCAGGTGTGATATATTGCAAAAACGAAAGGAGTGGCTGTTTATGTAAAAACAACACACTTGGCATCATGTTGTCTAAATATTACTGTTCCCAAGAAAATTAGCTGGTTATAGAAAAACCAAATAAACCCAAATACACATTTATTTGTTGTTGGGATTTACCACTGTGATTAGTGAAAACAGAGGATGGATCAACAACATTGCAGTTAGTTACAGTATGGGATCTTACTTTGAGACAGGAAAATAATCCTGCAGCAACAGGAAATGTGAATTATTATGTGGATTGTAATAAATTCACATTTTCGTAGGTGTTGATACATTTTTCGTAAGGCAAAATCAAGTCTGAAATTTGAAAGTGGAAATTACAACCTTCCGAAGACTTTTTCAACCTCAAATACACTACACGCTTTATGTCAGGGTAATCAAACTAATAACGGTAGTGTAATAACTTTTCAATTTTGTTAATAATAAAATTGGTTAACTTCTCTAGGGTAGGGTAGGGGGCAGCATTCGGAATGCATGCCCAAAATAAACTGCCTGCTTCTCGGGGCCAGAAGATATGATATGCATATAACTTGTAGATTTGGATAGAAAACACGCTAAAGTTTCCAAAACTGTTAAAATAGTGTCTGTGAGTATAACAGAACTGATTTGGCAGGCGAAAACCTGAGAAAAATCCATTCAGGAAGTAGTTTTTTTGTTGGTTTTCTAGTTTTCTATTCAATGCCATTACAGTATCCATTGACTTACGACTCAAATTGCAGTTTCTATGCCTTCCACTAGATGTCAACAGTCTTCAGAAATTGTTTCAGGCTTGTATTCTGAAAAATGAAGAAGTAAGAGCAGTCTGAATGAGTGGCCCCTGCCGTGTCACAGAGCTTTTTCATGCGCTCGACCGAGAGAGTGCGTTTTTTGTTTACCTTTTAAATTGACGACGTTATTGTCCGGTTGAAATATGATCAATTATTTAGGCTAAAAACAACCTGAGGTTTGAATATAAACATCGTTTGACATGTTTATATGAACTTTATGGATACAATTTGGATGTTTTTGTCTTCCTGTTTTGACTACGTTTGAGCCTGTGGATTACTGAAGAAAATGCGCAAACAAAACGGAGGTTTTTGGGTATAAAGAGACATTATCGAACAAAAGGAACATTTATTGAGTAAATGAATGTCTGCTGAGTGCAACCATATGAAGATCATCAAAGGTAAGGGATTAATTGTATCTCTATTTCTAAATTGTGTAACTGTTCTACCTGGCTGGCTACTGTTTGTAATGATTTGTCTAGTGGGCTATGTTCTCAAATAATGTAAGGTATGTTTTCGCCGCAAAGTATTTTAAAAATCTGACACCATGGTTGGATTCACAAGAAGTTAATCTTTAAACCTATGTAAAATATGTTTTGTTTTCTGAATTTTTATAATGAGTATTTCTGTATTTGAATTTGGCGCCCAGCAGTTTCACTGGCTGTTGAAGAGGTGGGACGCTACCGTCTCACGTGCCCAAGAGAGGTTAATGTAATAACTTGCCGGCTAATGTAATAACATTTATTTTTTTAAATGTAATATATGTAATATGTTCAACCAGTAGTTATTACCTTAACAACTGTTAGTACGTAACAACTGTTTTGATTAATAATGTAATAACTTCAACCGGTGTAATAAAATACCAAAATCAATGTTTTTACGTACTATTTTCTCAATTTGATATACATAACACCACCAACAAGCTGTCATGCCGTGGCCCTTTCTGGGTGTAGATCGTGGCTTCCCCCTCTCTCACTCTCTCCTACACCCAGGTTCTGTTATCTCAGGTCGTAAATTCCTGGAGGAGACTCTCTCCCCCTTTTCATGCAGAGAGAGACTACAGAGTGAACAAAGGATTTCACGTGGCCGAACTCCTAAATCCCCAAAATGGGGATTTGATACAAAATGTCTACTTGTGAGAATGTGGGAAGGGTCCGTGGACACTTAAGGGACAGCTTTGTTGAGTGTGTTTCATTTGGTGACCTCACGAAGGACAAGAAACACACATAACTATATCTCTGAATGTGTACATTTCTCAGTAATGGGGTTTGCATCTAATTCTTGTATAAAATGAATGAGTAAAGATTAAACTATTTTTTTATTTTTTAGGGGTGGATCAGCTTAATATTGCAGAAAGAATGTTGCTTCCAATGTAATTGTCTGCATCATTTCCAATCCCCCATATTTTGGGGGTAAATATATATATCCATACACACATGCATACATATACACATTTATACATACACATACCTATATAGACATACACTTTTTAAAAGAATATACCTTTATTATTATTCTCCGCAAACCCACCACCGATCCCCCAATTGGAGTAAACTAATAAACACTTCTGCTTTTACCTTCAATTTATACATCTTATACACATTTTACAGACACAGTCTACTTTACAATAGTTCTCTCTTGTTTGTTCTTAGTCCTTCCTCTATTTCTGATGTCCATCCAGTTTGATTTCTATTTGTAACTGTGCTATTTCACAAAAGTTCCAAACCTATATACATTTTACAGATCCCGTATGCTTTACATTGTTTATCTTCTTATTAGTCCCACCCTTCAGCTCCACTCAACCCCTCCCATCTATCTCTCAACATCATCCATTTCGGATTTCTATTTGCCATATATTTTTCAACTGTGCTGTGATGCTTCACAAAATAAATGAACCTTCCTATTCTCATAGCTTCTACAGATTGTAAATTAAAAATAAACATTTTTGCTAAAATAATGATTATATTATTGATTGATTGACTATGGCTTTTCAAATCACCCAGTATTGCTATCTGTAGCGTTAGTTCTAGGCAAATGTTGCAATTCTTCAGCCATTCCTGGACCTGTGACCAAAAACAAGCTACATATGGACAATACCAAAATAAATGATCTAATGACTCTGCCTCCCCACAGCAGAATCTGCAGAGCCGGGAAGATTGTATCCCCCATATATATAACATTCTATTAGTTGCAAGAATTTTGTATAGTAATTTAAACTGAAAAATTAGAAGTTTTGAATCCAGCGTTGTTTTGTGTATCAATTCATAAACCATGTGCCATGGAATGGGTACATCGAAAATCTCTTACCAACTATTTTGCAATTTATATGGCACAGCTGTCAGTTTTTTGGTCCTTAAATTAAATTGGTATATGTTTTTATTTATCACACTTTTCTTAAACCATTTGTTCTTTAATACAGGGCCGACATACAAGTTCCTTACTTTTTTCCCCTTCTACTTGCCTCTTCCATTTTTGTGGTAATGCTGCAATTAATTGGTTGTAATTTTAGGTAGAGCAGACATTTCCATATGTCTGTGTTAGCTGCATGTGTGATATAACTCCACCAGTCCTATTTATGATATCATTCACTAAAATTATACCTTTTTTAAACATTTCTTCGATAAATACAGTTTTTTTATTAATTAGTATATTTGAATTTAACCACAATATGTGTTGTACTATTTGTTCCGTCCTTTCAGGTGGATTAAACTGAAATTGCAACCAACTTTCTAAGGCTTGTTTAAAAAATAAAGATATTTTGGAGATTATTTCCTTTTCAAACAACCGAAAGTGAGCAGGTGTAATCTGAATAAAGGGGAAAATGCCCTGCTTGAACATAGGATGAGACATTCGTACCAATTTACTAGAGAACCAGTTTGGATTTAAGTATAACTTTTGTATGACTGATGCCTTTAGTGAGAGGTCTAATGCTTTAATATTTAATAATTTCTGCCCTCCGAATTCATATTCGTTATATGAATAGGCCCTTTTAATTTTATTTGGCTTGCCGTTACAAATAAAATGTAATATTTTTTGTTCATATAATTTAAAAAGCAGGTCACTAGGTGTAGGCAAAACCATAATCAAAAAGGTCAACTGTGATATGACTAAAGAGTTAATTAGGGTGATTTTTCCACAAAAAGACTGTAACGGTTTTTGTCGTCTGAAGAAGAGTAGTCGGACCAAAGCGCAACGTGGTAAGTGTTCATGCTTTTTTATATGAATAGAACACTATAACAAAATAACAAGAGAAATAAATGAAACCTAAAACAGTCCTGTAAGGTGCAAAACACTAAACAGAAAATAACTACCCACAAAAACCATGTGGGAAAAAGATACCTAAGTATGGTTCTCAATCAGAGACAACGATAGACAGCTGCCTCTGATTGAGAACCACACCCGGCCAAACACAAAGAAATACAAAACATAGAAAATGAACTTAGAATGCCCACCCAAATCACACCCTGACCAAACCAAAATAGAGACATAAAAAGCTCTCTACAGTCAGGGCGTGACATAGACAGGTATTTTCCTTTCCATGGTAGCAAGATCTTATCTATTTTTGCTAACTTTCTATAAAAATTTATTGGAGTGAGATAATTTCTTTCTTTTGGGATTTGTATACCGAGTATGTCCACATCTCCGTTAGACCATTTAATTGGTAAACGACATGGTATGGTAAAATGTGCATTCTTTAGTGATCCAATACGTAATATGGTACATTTATCATAATTTGGTTTTAATCCAGAGAGGATAGCAAAAGTATCTAGATCTTCTAAGAGGCCGTGGAGAGACTCTAATTGTGGTTTTAAAAGAAAACATGAATCATCAGCGTACAATGACACCTTAGTTTTTAAGCCACAGATTTCTAATCCCTTAATATTATTGTTTGATCTAATCTTAACAGCTAACATTTCGATGGCAATAATAAATAGATATGCCGATACTGGACAACCTTGTTTTTACTCTTCTAGATAGTTTAAAACTTTCTGAGATGTAGCCATTATTAACTATTTTACACCTAGGGTTACTATACATAACTTTAACACATTTTATAAGAGATTCCCCAAAATTGAAATATTCTAGGCATTTATATATAAACTCAAATCGTACTTTATCAAAAGCCTTTTCAAAATCAGCTATGAAAACCAGGCCTGGTGTCCCCGATATTGTCACGCCCTGACCTTATAGATCCTTTTTATGTCTCTATTTTGGATGGTCAGGGCGTGAGTTTGGGTGGGCAATCTATGTCTGGTGTTCTATGTTGTCCTTGTTTTGTATTTCTATGTGTTTGGCCTGGTATAGTTCCCAATCAGAGGCAGCTGTCTATCGTTGTCTCTGATTGAGAACCATACTTAGGTAGCCTGTTCCCACCTGTGTTTGTGGGTAGTTGATTTCTGTCTGTGTCTGCACCAGACAGAACTGTTTCGTGTTGGTCTATTTTTGTTATTTTGTCTTAGTGTTCTGAGTTAAAATAAATATTAACATGGACACTTACCACGCTGCACCTTGGTCCTCTCCTTCCAACAGCCGTTACAGATATTTCATAGTGTTCTATTGTTTCCAGTACTTGTCTTATATTATCTCCAATGTATCGTCTATGTAAAAAACCTGTCTGATTAGGATGAATAATATCTGACAATACTTTTTTAATTCTATGCGCCAAGCATTTTGCTAAGATTTTTGCATCACAACACTGAAGTGTAAGAGGTCTCCAATTTTTTAAATGGACTGGATCTTTATATATACCACTTGGGTCCTGTTTCAGTAATAATGATATCAGACCTTCTTGTTGCGTGTCGGATAATCTACCATTTATATAGGAGTGGTTAAAACAAACTAATAATGGTCCTTTGAGTATATCAAAAAAAGTGTTGTATGGTATGCCATCCAGTATGGTATGCCATCCAGCCCTGGAGTTTTCCCACCCTTAAAACTTCTTAGCGCTAGGGGTCAGAATTTTTTTTTTTGTTTGTTTTTAAACGTGCCTCACGTAAACGGACATTTCTCTGGCCCAGATCGTAGAATATGCATACAATTTACAGATTAGGATAGAAAACACTCCAAACTTTCCAAAACTGTCAAAATATTGTCTGTGAGTATAACAATACTTGTTCTGCAAACGAAAACCTGAGAAAATGTAACCGGGACGTGATATTTTTTTTTTTAAACTGTGTTTCTTGGCCCGTCTAACCTCCATTTAAAGGGGTATCAACCAGATTCCTTTTCCAATGGCTTCCTCAGGCTGTTACCAGGCTTTAGACATAGTTTCAGGCTTTTAAAAAAAAATTCAAAACTTGTCAAGTGTCCTCCGAATAGTTCCTGCGTGCGCGAGAAGAGCTCACCATTTTCCGTTTGTCTCTTTTTGAATATGTAATGGTCCGGTTGAAATATTATTGATTATGTTTGTTAAAGACAACCTGAGGATTGATTATAAAAAACATTTGACATGTTTCTACGACCATTACAGATACTTTTTGGAATTTGTCGAACGGAATACGGCTTTGATTTTCTGAGCATAATGCGCAACCCAAATGGCGTTTTTTTGTGATAAAAGTCATATTTATCGAACAAAAATAAGATTTATTGTGTAACTGGGAGTCTCGTGAGTGGAAACATCCGAAGATTATCAAAGGTAAGCGATTCATTTTATTGCTTTTCTTACTTTCGTGACCAAGCTAACCAAGCTAATATAAGGCTAAGCTGTTGTAGCATTGAAAGCTACACTCACAAAAGCTTGGATTTCTTTCGCTGTAAAATATATTTTCAAAATCTGACACGATAGGTGGATTAACAACAAGCTAAGCTGTGTTTTGGTATATTTCACTTGTGATTGCATGATTATAAATATTTTTAGTAATATTTATGCATTTGGCGCCCTGCAATTCTAGCGGTTGTTTAGGAAAGTGATCCCGTAAAAGGTATCCGTAGCGCAGAGAAGTTAAAGGCCCCAATTGCATCAAGCAGTTCCTCCTCTGTAATTTGGCCTTCACATGAATCTTTCTGTACAGATGTTAATTTTACATTATTATTAGGAAAATTATCCATACAATTAGTTTCAGTTAGTGGAGATGGAGGAGCCTGAAACGAAAACATATTCTTAACCTGTTTGGGCTGCAAGGGGCAGTATTGAGTAGCCAGATAAAAGGTGCCCATTTCAAACGGCCTCGTACTCAATTCTTGCTCGTACAATATGCATATTATTATTACTATTGGATAGAAAACACTATCTAGTTTCTAAAACCGTTTGAATTATTTCTCTGAGTGAAACAGAACTCATTCTGCAGCACATTTCCTGACCAGGAAGTGGAAAGTCTGAAATCGATGCTCTGTTCTTCTTCCTGCCTATAAATGGGCACGAGACCTATTAGTATACATGCACGTCATACACCTTCCCCTGGGTGTCAAGAGGCTGTGAGAGAAGAAATGAGGTGATTATCTTGGTCTGAGATGGAACACATCATCTTGGAATGACGTGTCCCCCATTTTCGGTACTCTGAAGAGCGCGAGGTGGACAGTGGGATTGCCTTTTGTTTAGCTGCCGTTATAGGCGACTATTATCTCCGGCTTTGATTTTATTTGATACATGTCACCATATCATCGTAAAGTATGTTTTTTCAATATAGTTTCATCAGATTATTGAAAATTTTTCGGGAGTTTTGCCGTGTTCCGTTCTCTTCCGTTTGTTGACATGGAGAGATTCGAGCCACTTGGCTAGCGCGCGTGCTAAATGAAGAGGGAAAGTTGCCGTTCTAAATCCAAACAACGACTGTTCTGGACAAAGGACACCTTGTCCAACATTCTGATGGAAGATCAGCAAAAGTAAGAAACATTTTATGATGCTATTTCATATATCTGTCGTAGTCGTCGGCGCCCAAGTGTTTCTGGCTATTGTGGTAAGCTAATATAACGCTACATTTTTTTTCCGCTGTAAAACACTTAATAAATCGGAAATATTGGCTGGAATCACAAGATGCCTGTCTTTCATTTGCTGTACACTATGTATTTTTCAGAAATGTTTTATGATGAGTAATTAGGTATTTGACGTTGGTGCCTGTAATTATTATGGCTGCTTTCGGTGCAATTTCTGATTGTAGCTGCAATGTAAACTATGATTTATACCTGAAATATGCACATTTTTCTAACAAAACATATGCTATACAATAAATATGTTATCAGACTGTCATCTGATGAAGTTGTTTCTTGGTTAGTGGCTATTTATATCTTTATTTGGTCGAATTTGTGATAGCTACTGATGGAGTAAAAAACTGGTGGAGTAAAAAAAGTGGTGTCTTTTGCTAACGTGGTTAGCTAATAGATTTACATATTGTGTCTTCCCTGTAAAACATTTTAAAAATCGGACATGTTGGCTGGATTCACAAGATGTGTACCTTTCATATGCTGTATTGGACTTGTTAATGTGTGAAAGTTAAATATTTAAAAAAAAATATCTTTTGAATTTCGCACCCTGCACTTGAAGTGGCTGTTGTCATAAGTGTACCGGCGTCGGGCTGCAGCCATAAGAAGTTAAAGTACTTTGCTTCCTCTTTCAAAATAAAATGTGGTTAATCATGCGTGACTCCATCATTTGTAACAACTTTTAATAAAAAAATGTTGGTAGCATTTTCTATATTGAAGATTGAAAAAGAATTTGGGGCATTTTTCCCCATATTCCTGTAACGATACTCGTCCTCGTCTAATGACGAGTATGAAAAGTCGGACCAATGTGCAACGTGGTAAGTGTCCATTTGAATGAAATGCAACTGAGCACTGTATGACAAAACAAAAAGAGAAATGAACGAGACTGAAACAGTTCTGTTAGGTAAAACACAAACACAGAAAACAACTATCCACAACCCATAGTGGGAAAACAGGTTACCTAAGTATGATTCTCAATCAGAGACAACGATCGACACTTGCCTATGATTGAGAACCATACCAGGCCACACACAGAAGTACAAATATAGAAAAACCAACATAGAATGCCCACCCCAACTCACGCCCTGACCAAACCAAAATAAAGACATAAAAAAGGAACTAAGGTCAGAACGTGACAATTCCATCCAGTTCGCTTTATTTTTATAATATATTACACTGGATCTTTCTTGAATAAGTTCCTCCATTTATTTTTGTTTTTCCTCTAATTTATTCTGTGCCTCTATGGTACCGTTTTTATTGCTATCTAACTGTACTGTTGGTCATTCAATTTCCTTTGTTAATATGGACTCTTTTGATCTAAATTGCTTTTCTTTATAGATGAGTACTGAATTGCATTGCCTCTAAAGGCAGCTTAAAAGTGTCCCATACAATACGGGGATTTGCTGTACCTATGTTATGTCTGAAAAAGTCAGTTATAAATTCTTCTGTCCTAGTTCTAAACAATTTATCATCTAGTAGGCTTTGATTAAATTTCCAATATCCTCGCCCACGTGGAAATTCTGATTGAGTAATATATATGCCAATTATGTGATGATCTGACCGCATTCTGTCCCCTATCAACACTTTTTAAACTTTTGGTGCCAGAGAGAATGGTATAAGAAAGTAGTCAAGACGACTAGCTTGATTAAGCCTCCGCCATGTATATCTCACTAGGTCAGGGTATTTAAGTCTCCATATATCCACTAATTCCAATATATCCATGACATTCATGATTTCCTTAAGTGCCTGAGGGTGATAGTTTGTAGTGTGATTTCCTTTCCGGTCCATAGAGGTATTTAAGACTGTATTGAAATTTCCCACCATAATAATAGAGTCTAGTGTTGCTTGTAGAGTTGATAAATTCTTATATATATTTTCAAAGAAGCTTGGATCATCATTATTCGGACTGTATAGGTTAATAAGCCATATCTGTTTATTGTCCAAAAACATATTTAAAATAATCCATCTACCTTGAGGATCTGTTTGGACAATTTGCACATTTGGATCAAAATTATTGTTAATTTAAACCATCACCCCTTTTGAATTTCTTTGCCCATGGGAGAAAAATATTTCACCCCCCCAGTTCTTTTTCCACAAAAATTCATCTAAAACTGTTGAATGGGTCTCCTGTAAACAATAGATATTATATTCCTTCTCTTTTAGCCAGGTAAATACTGATCGTCTTTTCTTATTATCTGCTAGACCATTACAATTGTAACTGGCTATACTTATTTCACCACTTACCATAATGAGACATGACTTTCAATTATTTTTATCAAAATATATGTTTGTAAACGTACCATTAAAAAGTAACATGATGATTGAGTGTCTATATAGCTGTACCGTGATATTTGCATTTCTACTAAGTAAACCTCCAATTGGTCCCTACTATTCCACCCGCTAAAAGCCCTCCTCATCCCGAGTTGGGTTGTCATCCCAATGCCCGGCAGACCACCCTCGACCCCCTGTATCCCATAGCCCTGAACCGACTGGGATCCATCCTTTGAAAAGAGCACACAGTGCCATTTACCGAATTGAAGTAGATCAACTGCCAAATGCATTTCCATCGCCCTCACCTCGATTTGTATTATATATAGCTGTGGATCATCCTCTATTGTCCCTAACATCTTTTACTCCTCCGCAACAGTTGTGGGATACACACATACACCCACACACACTCAACCCTTACCCCCACACAACAATAAGCTCACTTTCTCAACAATTGCACCATCCCAGAGCCCAACTAAAGATAGGTCTTGATTTACAAATGCACTTGCAGTTGCAGCTGCATGAGAAGACCTGCAAGACCGTGCATAAAATGGGCAAAAATTTAGAGATTTTATTTACCATTGTCACATCCTAGATGATGTAGGTCAAATATACACCTTTTCCCTGAAACACCCACAATACGGTCACCCGTATTGACCATATTCCCAAGCATCTCCATGCAGTCCGACTTTGATTTTGTGCCACCAGGGTCACAATAATATACCCCCTCTCTGAATGTCCGAGTGTGACCCCCTCCCCATGGGTTACTGCAGCTAGTGTTGCCAGCACTGCCACTGCCTGGGTGGGGGCACCCCACCGGAATCCCCACCAGCTAGGTACAAGGTCGTCAGGGTTCTCATTAGCAGCTTTGAGAATTTCCTTGTGTAGTTTGCTCTCCCTTTAGGGGGCTTTGGCTTTGCAGGACCAACCCTGCCAAGCAGGCTCAGAATCTTGAGGGGGCAGTGCTGCTCCTGGTCTCTGACCTCATTTTGGCTGCATACAGACAGACCGCTTACAGCAGGCACATAAAACAGTTAGGAACTTCTCCTTAGTATCAGGGTCATTCAGGTGGGTGTCTAGGGTATAGGGTCATGGACTGTACCATTAAAATAGGATCATAAATATATAATTAGATATAATATATTTAAAAAATGTAGTTCCCCATGATAGGACAATAATAAATCAAATGTATCATCTATTTTAAAACTGTTCCACCATGATAGGACAATAAATAAATAAGACGTATAATTCATTATAAAAGTATATCCATCATCTGAAAGAACATTGAAAGCCCTCTCTACCCCGGCTCACAGCAATACATTGGCTCTGGGATATGCAACCATTTCATTACTCACTCACTCAACTTTCCAAACATAACAAATAAAAAATAAACACACACCACACTATCCTCACATGTAGTCTTTGTGTCTCTGAACAACTGGTTATCAATATATAGTTTATCAACGACGAGAGCTACTCGTTTCGCTTTTAATCTATTTTCTTTGAAAATTGGATACAGAACTTTGCGCCGTTCTGCAATTTCCTTCTGAAACTGATCATTCATGCCGATGTTGGTCCCAGCAAGTGTTTTACCCAGGCTTTTAACAATTATTTTATCTTTAACCTTTTCTCAATAGGGGGGCGCCATTTCGACTTTGTAAAAATTCGTTCCCAAATTAAACTGCCTCGTACTCAATTCTTGCTCGTACAATATGCATATTATTATTACTATTGGATAGAAAACACTCTCTAGTTTCTAAAACCGTTTGAATTATATCTGTGAGTAAAACAGAACTCATTTTGCAACAAACTTCCTGTCAGGAACTGAAAAATCTCAAATCGGGGGCTCTGTTCCAGGGTCAGTTTATACATTTCCATGTAATCTATGGGTCGACATGCACTGCATACGCCTTCCCCTAGATGTCAGTAAGCAGTGAGAATTGGAATGGTGTGTCTAGGTAGATCTGAGGCCGTATAAAAGCTCTTGGAACCGGGTGTGCACTCTTTTCAACGTTCATCATGACGCAAGACAGACCTCAGGATTGCATTCTGAAAAGCTCTCGTTATAGGCTTTAGATATATCCGGCTCTGATTTTATTCGATATAGGTGTTAAAAACATCATAATGTAGTTATTTTAAACCGAGTTATATCAGTTTATATCAGTATATTGCGATTTTCGGTATTTCATTTGTGCTGCGTTATAGTGAGTTGGGCACGTCTTCGCCACATGGCTAATGTTTACTGCTAATTCCAAAGTTGAAGACGACAATCTACAACCGAGCAACGATTCTTCTGGACAAAGGACAACTTGCACAAGATTCTGATGGAAGCTCATCAAATAGTAAGAACTATTTATGATGTTAATTCGTTGTTCTGTTGAAAAATGTTAAACTACTATCCCGGCATTAATTTCGGTGCGGTCTCGCTTTAACGCACGCTGTATGTCGTAGTAACGTTAATTTTAAAAATCTAACACAGCGGTTGCATTAAGAACCAATGTATCTTTCATTTGCTGTCCAACCTGTATTTTTTAGTCAAGTTTATGATTAGTTATTGATTAGATTAGGTGCCTCTCCCAAGATTTCTCCCGACATTTTGTTTGCAGCTTGGCTGCTATTCTCATTGTATAACCACGATTTGTGCCGCTAAATATGCACACATATGCACACAACAAACAATATATGTATTGTGTAATATGATGTTATAGGACTGTCATCTGATGAAGTTTTGAGAAGGTTAGTGAAAAATTTAATATCTTTTGCTGGTTTATTCGCTATCGCTAACGTGCATGAATCAATGCTGCTGTGTGGTTGGCTATTGTAGTAAGCTAATATAATGCTAAATTGTGTTTTCGCTGTAAAACACTTAAAAAATCTGAAAATTGTCTGGATTCACAAGATCTTTGTCTTTCATTTGCTGTACGCTGTGTATTTTTCATAAATGTTTTATGATGAGTATTTAGGTAATTCACGTTGCTCTCTGTAGTTATTCTAGTTGCTTTGGTGAGAGTTGTGATGGTGGCTGCAATGTAAAACTATGATTTATACCTGAAATATGCACATTTTTCGAACAAAACATATGCTATACAATAAATATGTTATCAGACTGTCATCTGATGAAGTTGTTTCTTGGTTAGTGACTATTTATATCTTTATTTGGTCGAATTTGTGATAGCTACCTATGCAATAAAAAAATGGTGGAGAAAAAAAAGTTGTGTCTTTTGCTATCGTGGTTAGCTAATAGAAATACATATTGTGTCTTCCCTGTAAAACATTTAAAAAATCAGAAATGATGGCTGGATTCACAAGATGTGTATCTTTCATCTGGTGTCTTGGACTTGTGATTTCATGATATTTAGATGCTAGTATTTACTTGTGGCGCTATGCTAGGCTATGCTAGTCAGCTTTTTTACTGATGAGGGTGCTCCCGGATCCGGGATTGGGACCAATTAGAAGTTGAAGCAAATTTGGCAACGATTGGGAGTTCATACCTTTGGCCTCTCTGTCCGAAGCGGTGTACACGTTCAAGTTGGACTTTGTCGATAACTTCGCGTGGGATCTGAAGCGCTGTAAGGAGGAACTCTCTAACTGCAGATTCAGGAACTTCCCCTTCTTTCTCCTGGATACCTGTAAGTACCAGATTCTCTCTCATTTATCTAGTTTGTATGTCCAGTAAGGCTTCCCTCAGAACGGTGTTCTACTTTTTAATTTCATTCATTTCGGTTTCAATCTTATTGACGGTCCTTTTTAGGTTGTGTGTTTCCTTCTCTAATGTCGCAGCTATTTCATCACTCATCTCGAGGCTTGCCTTCAACTCTTTTATATCCTTACTAACTAATTCAAGTATACCCAGTTTGCTATTTATTGATTTGAACTTCTCTAGGATAGGGGGCAGCATTGTCACATTTGGATGAAAAGCATACCCAAATTCAACTGCCAGCTATTCATCCCCAGAAGACAAGATATGCATATTATGTAGATTTGATTAGAAAACACTCTGAAGTTTCTAAAACTGTTTGAATCATGTCTGTGAGTTTAACAGAACTTATTTAGCAGGCGAAACCCTGAGGACAGACCATTCAGATTATTATTTTTTTGAGGTCACTCTCTTTTCAATAGGTTTTCATTGGGAATCCAGATTTCTAAGGGACCTTCTTGCAGTTCCTAACGCTTCCACTGGATGTCAACAATCTTTAAAAATTGGTTGAGGTTTTTTACTTTGTGTAATGAAGAAGTACGGCCATCCAGAACGAGGGTAACTTGAAGTGTAACGTAAACTCAGCCCATTCCGTACAAATGTGCGCAACCGCAACATTCAAACGTGGCTACAAAGAAAACGAATGGGACTGTAGCAACTGTGTTGACTTCAAAATCGGGGGTGTGAACTAGGTTTCTATTCAAGCGTTGATCGACATGGTAATGGCTCTATAGTATTGGAGAAAAGTTGAAAAAAACGGACCCTCGGTTACATTGTGGCGTGTCATGTCGTAACGTACAGCACGCATAAAGCAACTATTTCTGTCTTACAATCTCTCTCCACCAGGTGTAGCACTTCTCTCATCCTTTAAAAACAATAAATGGACAGTGACGGGGGTAAGGGGGGATATCTAGTCATTTTTTGCATCATCATTGCATGATATCATCATTCTCAAAGCCGCTGTATACTTCTAAGATCACTTTAGCACCGCCCTAAAAACCCGATTCAAATTCGACACAAACCTTCAAATAGGTATGTAATCACACATTATATAAACTCTTTATAGTTTTTATTTACATTTTAGAGGCGATAAGGTGATAAGTTGGACAGATCGAGTGAAAAAAAGCAATTTTCCCACACGACATCTCTCCTTCTCACTATCACGCATTAGTTTCGCTTCCCCACCCGCCATTTTTAAAAAGACCCGACGGGGCTCATTGCCTGCTTGAATTATGCAGAAACGGGCAGTGTTTAGGTCATGTAATTGATTCTGTTGGAAAGTGGAGAAATTGTGCTTTACAATGGTATTGACATTACAGTTGATCTGGAAGTATTACGTTTTTGGGGAGCTAAAATAAGGGCAATTGTACGGACCAAGGCGATGTACGAGTTTACGTGAGTTTACGTTACTGTTAGATAGAGGCGCGTGACCAGAAAGCTAGCTACAGTTTGTTTTCCTCCTGTATTGAACACAGATCATCCCGTCTTCAATTTTATCCATTATTTACGTAAAAAAATACCTAAAGTTGTATTACAAAAGTAGTTTGAAATGTTTTGGCAAAGTTTACAGGTAACTTTTGAGATATTTTGTAGTCACGTTGAGCAAGTTGGAACCAGTGTTTTTCTGGATCAAACACGCCAAATAAATGGACATTTTGGATATATATTGACGGAATTAATCGAATAAAAGGACCATTTGTGATGTTTATTGGAGTGCCAAACAAAAGAAGCTCGTCAAAGGTAAGGCATGAATTATATTTTTATTTCTGCGTTTTGTGTCGCGCCTGCAGGGTTGAAATATGCTTCTCTCTCTTAGTTTACTATGGAGCTATCCTCAGATAATAGCATCGTTTGCTTTCGCCAAAAAGCCTATTTGAAATCTGACATGTTGGCTGGATTCACAACAAGTGTAGCTTTAATTTGGTGTATTGCATGTGTGATTTAATGAAAGTTAGATTTTTATAGTAATTTATTTGAATTTGGCGCTCTGCATTTTTACTGGCTTTTTTATTTTTTTTAATTTTTACCCCCTTTTTTCTCCCCAATCTCGTGGTATCCAATTGTTAGTATTTGCTATCTTGTCTCATCGCTACAACTCCCGTACGTGCTCGGGAGAGACGAAGGTCGAAAGCCATGCGTCCTCCGAAACTCTCCGTCATGTTTGGGTGTTGCTTGTTTTCGTAATATTTGTCGATAAATGTCTCTAGTCTTAAGATTTGTTTTGTGTTATTATCCAGATTGAAGGTTATCACCCACCAGATTATGTAGTGCTAATATTTTAGTCTAATTTGCCGATATTGAATATTACGTTTTATCTTGAGGTGCTCTACATAACTTCGTTCAGTCCGCCATTACCTATTTCATAAATAGATGATTCTACTTGTGAAATGATGTAATGTGATTTTAACCTTTAATTTTTAGAGAACTGTATTCCCTGTCAAGTTTAACTTCTTGCGAATATAGGGGGTGCTGTTTCGACTTAGTGAAAATTGGTCTCCAAATTAAACTGCCTCGTACTCAATTCTTGCTCGTACAATATGCATATTATTATTACTATTGGATAGAAAACAATCTCTAGTTTCTAAAACCGTTTGAATTATGTCTGTGGGTGAACCAGAACTCTTTCTGCAGCGAAATCCATGACAGGCACTGCGAAGGTCTGAAAATTAGGCTCTGTTCTCAGATCAGTTTAAAGCTCTGTATGTATCCTATGGGTCGACATGAACTGCACCCGCCTTCCCCTGGATGTCAGTAACCAATGAGAAGTGGAATGGAGTGTCTACGTAGCTCTCAGAGTTTATAAAAGGCCAAGGAACGAGGGGACCTCTCTTTTCGACGTTCGTCATGGCGCAAAGCAGGACCTCAGAATGGCATTTTGAAACGCTCAGTTATCGACCTTAGATATATCCGTCTGTAATTTAATTCGATATAGGTGTTAGAAACATCATAACGAAGTTATTTTAAACCGAGTTATATCAGTTTATGCGAGTATATTGCTATTTTCGGAATTTCCTTAGTATTGCGTTTGGAGGATTTGGGCATGCTGTGGCCACATAGCTATTCTTAGCTGCTAATTCCGAAGTTGAAGACGACGTTTTACAACCAAGCAGCGATTCTTTTGGACAAGGGACCACTTGCACAAGATTCTGATGGAAGCTCGTCCAAAAGTAAGAGCTATTTATGATGTTATTCCGTATTTATGTGGAAAAATGTAAACGGATTTGTCCGCCATTATTGCGGCACTAGTCTGGCTGTAACGCACACTGTATGTCTAGTAACGTTAATTTTAAAAATCTAACTCAGCGGTTGCATTAATAACTAATGCATCTTTCATTTCATGTCCAACCTGTATTTTTTTGTCAAGTTTACGATTATTTATTGATTAGATTAGGTGCCTTTCCAAGATGGCGCCGGCCAGAATGCATGACCTGTTGCCACTGATCACATTGTATAACCACGATTTGTGCTGCTAAATATGCACATTTTCGAACAAAACCTATATGGATTGTGTAATATGATGTTACAGGACTGTCATCTGAAGAATTCTGAGAAGGTTAGTGAAAAATTAATTTATTTTGGTGGTGAATACGTTATCGCTGTGTTTGGCTGGAATCAATGCTGTTGTCTGGTTTGCTATTGTGGTAAGCTAATATAACGATATATTGTGTTTTCGCTGTAAAACACTTAGAAAATCTGAAATATTGTCTTGATTCACAAGATCTGTGTCTTTCAATTGCTGTACGCGGTGTATTTTTAAGAAATGTTTTATGGTGAGTAATTAGCTAATACACGATGGTCTCTGTAGTTATTCTAGTCATTTTAGTGAGAGTTGTGATGGGGGCTGCAATTGTAAACTATGATTTATACCTGAAATATGCACATTTTTCTAACAAAACATATGCTATACAATAAATATGTTATCAGACTGTCATCTGATGAAGTTCTTTCTTGGTTAGTGGCTATTTATATCTTTATTTGGTCGAATTGGTGATAGCTACTGATGGAGTGAAAATATGGTGGAGCAAGAAAAATGGTGTCTTTTGCTAACGTGGTTAGCTAATAGATTTACATATTGTGTCTTCCCTGTAAAACATTTTAAAAATCAGAGATGGTGGCTAGATTCACAAGAAGTGTATCTTTCATCTGGTGTCTTGGACTTGTGATTTAATGATATTTAGATGCTAGTATTTACTTGTGACGCTATGCTAGGCTATGCTAGTCAGCTTTTTTACTGGTGGGGGTGCTCCCGGATCCGGGTTTGGGAGGCACTAGAAGTTAACTAGTCAGCAGCCACGCCCCCGTGAGCACAGACATGATCTGGCATAATGGAACCGGCCTCTTCCACTGTTACTAATAAAAGTCCCTCTTAAGAAAATCCCCTTCAGACTAAGCAAACCCACAGAGTGAGCTGTGATTGTGAATAGTTAAGACCACGCATTCCCCGGTGTAAGCTGAGGTGGCACAGGTTTGAGTACCAAGACTAGAAAACCATACCACGTGGAGCATTGGCTACACGGCTGGAAAGGGTTCAACTCTGAGACTATCGATCCCTACAGAATAAGAGCAAATCTTAGATACTAATTACTAGTCTGCAGATAGAAATTTGGTAAACCTGGGAAGCAAATACCGACAACTGCCGAAACATCTATTCTATGACAACATTTCTGAATGGTACTCTGAAGAATCCATTCTAACCAAGAAAGACTTTGATCTTCAGGGAAACAGAAAGAGCGAGAGAGAGACTCAGATGAACTCTCCAGCAGACAGACCGGATTCCAACAGAGAAGACAACAATGACACACCGCAAATATGTACTTGCAGCCGTTCATGTCCGAAGGATTAGCATTTCAATGTATATAACTATAGACTGTGTAATGAATCCATTTTGTCTTTCCCGCTGTTTCTCATTCCACACCCCCTTCCCTTTGTCCAACAAGCCATCATATTGGTTTAGCCCACTAGGGAATCTTCCCTATCATTTCCTTGTAACCATATCTACTGTTTGTTTGTTTATGCATTTCTGTGATTATTTAGTTAGTAAATAAATGATTAAGCCAATTGGTGTATGGATGATTTATAGTAAAGGCTGGCTTTGTGCAGACAACCAACAATTTACGACGTTCAGATGAGACTGACGTGAGGTAAAGAATACTTCATCAATAGAAGACTAAATGATCAGATATTAAAATATCTAAAGAGTTATATTTGGAAAAGTATAATTTTGTCATCTGAAGATTTTACATGGTGCCCCGACTACCTAGTTAATTAAAGTTACACGAGTAGTTTAATCACGTAATAATAATTACGGAGAATTGATTTGATAAAATAACAGTCTTCACCTTTAATGATGCAAAGACACGACAAAGCAAACTCATGCACATCATACAGTAATACTCAAGACATTCACAAGCACTCATTGAAATGTAGGCTACACACATGCAAAAGTGTAACAAGATACAAAACCCTTATTACTCCCTTCAGGTGACCTGTCCTCACCTCCTGACCTCAACCCCTCCTTCATCTAATCCATAGATGTCCATCTGTCTTTCCTGTATCAACACGGTGCTCTGCTCCCATCCCCCAACACATTCCAACACATTCCACAGCTATCTGTCTTTCTACAGAGGCCCAGTCTCTTTATTTATTTAATATCTCAATGTTCAAAATGTCGAACCCAACAGTGTATTGAAACTTTGGGTATCCCTTTTCAACAGGAAAAGTAAAACAAAATCATTGGAGTATGTCTTGAAATACATTTGCATTGTTAGGTTCTTATTTTCAGAGTAAATAACTAACGAACACTAGAGAAGCTTAACCAAGTTTAATTCTTCCCAAAGGGTCGACACAGCTGTATTCAGACACCACATGTTTCCACCACCACAAGTATATATACTCCACTTTAGACACTCCTTCTCTCCAATCCTTACATATTTTATAGTCTGACAGGAAGATGAAGTAAGGATAATTTAAAAAAATTCTCCCCCAGAATCTAACAGCATAATGTTTGGAAATGTTTTAACATTTGTAACTGGATTGCATATCTTAGACCCACTTTTTCAAAACTTGAATTGTCATCGATGAATACAAAAATGAATTGCAAAGTGTTTTTTCACAGAACATTAACACTTTGTTTTCATCCTGGGGCCAAGTTTTTCAGCTGACTTTCACATAACAATGGCTAACTGTGAACTTTAACACCTTCTCACAAAGCGACAGACTTGAATGATGCGGAGATTGTTGATGCCCTCGCCATAAGTCTTTAGAGCTGATATTAACATAAAACACTAGCGAAACCCTGGAGTGTGGGTACGTCTATATGGAAAAGCACCACTAGAGGGAGCCACATCCCAACATGTGATCCTGGATCCACAAATCTATCAGCAAGAGTCAAAATTCTTGCAAGGTCTCACAGTCTCACATCAGAATTAGACGTTCGTCCATGTTTCTCAAAGTTGTTCCAAATGTAAAATCTCAAAGTGTTTAATGTTAAATTTAGGGATTAACTCCGGATTTTAAGGTTAGGGTTAAGTTTAGGTATTAACGCCGAAATCTTAAGGTTAGGCATTAACTCCAAATGGTTAACCCGGATCCGGGATCCCCCCCATCAAAAAAGCTGACTAGCATAGCCTAGCCTAAAGCCACAGGGATATCATATAATAAAATGTTCATGAAATCACAAGTCCAAGACACCAAATGAAAGATACACATCTTGTGAATCCAGCCATCATTTCTGATTTTTAAAATGTTTTACAGGGAAGACACAATATGTATTTCTATTAGCTAACCACCATAGCAAAAGACACAACTTTCTTTTTCCACCATTTTTTTCCTGCATAGGTAGCTATCACAAATTCGACCAAATAAAGATATAAATAGTCACTAACCAAGAAACAACTTCATCAGATGACAGTCTGATAACATATTTATTGTATAGCATATGTTTTGTTCGAAAAATGTGCATATTTCAGGTATAAATCATAGTTTTACATTGCAGCCACCATCACAACTCTCACCAAAGCAACTAGAATAACTACAGAGAGCAACGTGAATTACCTAAATACTCATCATAAAACATTTATGAAAATACACAGCGTACAGCAAATGAAAGACAAAGATCTTGTGAATCCAGCCAATATTTCAGATTCTTTAAGTGTTTTACAGCGAAAACACAATTTAGCATTATATTAGCTTACTACAATAGCCAACCACACAGCAGCATTGATTCATGCACGTTAGCGATAGCGAATAAACCAGCAAAAGATATTAAATTTTTCACTAACCTTCTCAAAACTTCATCAGATGACAGTCCTATAACATCATATTACACAATACATATATTGTTTGTTCGAAAATGTGCATATTTAGCGGCACAAATCGTGGTTATACAATGAGAATAGTAGCCAAGCTGCCAACAAAATGTCGGGAGAAATCTTGGGAGAGGCACCTAATCTAATCAATAACTAATCATAAACTTGACTAAAAAATACAGGTTGGACAGCAAATCAAAGATACATTAGTTCTTAATGCAACCGCTGTGTTAGATTTTTAAAATTAACATTACTACGACATACAGCGTGCGTTAAAGCGAGACCGTACCGAAATTAATGGCGGAATAGTAGTGTAACATTTTTCAACAGAACAACGAATTAACATCATAAATAGTTCTTACTTTTTGATGAGCTTCCATCAGAATCTTGTGCAAGTTGTCCTTTGTCCAGAATCATCGTTGCTCGGTTGTAGATTGTCGTCTTCAACTTAGGAATTAGCAGCAAACATTAGCTATGTGGCCCAGACGTGTCCAACTCTTCATAACGCAGCACAAAGAAAATTCCGAAAATCGCAATATACTGATATAAACTGATATAACTCGGTTTAAAATAACTACATTATGATGTTTTTAACACCTATATCGAATAAAATCAGAGCCGGATATATCTAAGGCCTATAACGAGAGCTTTTCAGAATGCCATCCTGAGGTCTGTCTTGCGCCATGACGAACGTTGAAAAGAGTGCACCCCACGTTCCAAGAGCCTTTATATGGCCTCAGATCTACCTAGCAACCCCATTCCAATTCTCACTGCTTACTGACATCTAGGGGAAATCGTATGCAGTGCATGTCGACTCATAGATTACATGCAAATTAATAAACTGACCCTGGAACAGAGTGCCCGATTTCAGATTTCTCACTTCCTGACAGGAAGTTAGCTGCAACTTGAGTTCTGTTTTACTCACAGATATAATTCAAACGGTTTTAGAAACTAGAGAGTGTTTTCTATCCAATAGTAATAATAATATGCATATTGTACGAGCAAGAATTGAGTACGAGGCAGTTTAATTTGGGAACGAATTTTTACAAAGTGAAAACAGCGCCCCCATATTGACAAGAAGTTTTAAGGTAAGGTTTGGGATTGGCTTAAAACAAAACTATCAAACTGACTTTCTATCGCTGGATTCAACCATGAAACCTGTGGAATCAGAGGCAAATGCTTATCCACATCCACAATGTCCTAGAAAAACCAAAACTTACTTCAAGGTAACAGCACTCACTGTTGCCCCTAGTGGCCGGTTTCCACGTCATATCCTGACATCCTCAGCCATGGATGGATGTCGAATACTGACTTGTATCATGGGTGATCTGCCTGCAAAACTCTGATTCTATTCCAGTCTGGCTCGGCTCAGCAAATTTAGTAATTGGACATTTGAAAACGTAGAAAATCCAATGATATTGTTGTTTCCTGAACTGAGTGAACTCATGAACTGCATTTGACTTCATTTTCAGAGTTAATTGAGTTGAAATGGAATGAAGGCCAACCCTGCTAACCATGGTCCTTCCCTGTAAAGTCTAGACCTTTCCCATCAAAACCCCAAGCCCCCAACCTTGTCTACAGTGCCTTCAGAAAGTATTCATACACCTTGACTTATTCCACATTTCGTTGTGTTACAGCCTGAATTCAAAATGGATTAAATATATGTTTTTCTCTCACCCAGCTACACACAGCACACCATAACGAAAAAGTGAAAACATATATTAAGAAATGTTTGCAAATGTATTGAACAAAAGAGAAAAAAATACAGAAATATCTAATTTACATAAGTATTCACACCCTTGAGCCAATACGATGTACAAGCACCTTTGGCAGCGATTACAGCTGTGAGTCTCTAAGAGCATTCCACACCTGGATTGTGCAACATTTGCCCATTATTCTTTTCAATATTCTTCAAGCTCTATACCAGGCAGTGTCAGAGGAAGGCCCTTAAAATTGTCGAAGGCTCCCGCCACCCAAGTCATAGACTGTTCTCTCTGCTACTGCACAGCAAGCGGTCCCGGAGAGCCAAAAGGCTCCTTAACAGCTTCCACCCCTAAGCCATAGCAATGCTGAACAGTTATTCAAATGGTTACCCGGACTATTTGCATTGACCCCCTTATTTTATGCATATTTGTTATTATTTTCTGCACTGACTCTCTTGCACAGGCTCGATATACACTCACTGGACACTAACCATACACTTACACATACTACACTGACACTCCAAAACACACACACAAAATGGCTTAAGGACAACAAAGTCAATGTGTTGGAGTGGCCATCACAAAGCCCTGACCTCAATCCTATAGAACATTTGTGGGCAGAACTGAAAATGCGTGTGCGAGCAACGTGGCCTACAAACCTGACTCAGTTACGCCAGCTCTGTCAGGAGGAATGGGCCAAAATTCACCCAACTTATTGTGGGAAGCTTGTGGAAGGCTACCCGAAACGTTTGACCCAAGTTAAACAATTTAAAGGCAATGCTACCAAATACTAATTGAGTGTATGTAAACTTCTGACCCACTGGGAATGTGATGAAAGAAATACAAGCTGAAATAAATCATATGTAAACTTCTGACCCACTGGGAATGTGATGAAAGAAATACAAGCTGAAATAAATCAATCTCTCTACTATTATTCTGACATTTCACATTCTTAAAATAAAGTGGTGATCCTAACTGACCTAAGACAGGGGATTTTTACTAGGATTAAATTTCAGGAATTGTGAAAAACTGAGTTTAAATGTATTTGGCTAAGGTGTATGTAAACTTCCGACTTCAACTGTATACGGTGTATATATACTGTATATATAAACTCAGCAAAAAAAAAAGCGTCCTCTCATTGTCAACTGCGTTTATTTTCAGCAAACTTAACATGTGTAAATATTTGTATGAACATAGCAAGATTCAACAACTGAGACATAAACTGAACCAGTTCTACAGACATGTGACTAACAGAAATTGAATAATGTGTCCCTGAACAAAGGGGGGGTCAAAACAAAAAGTAACAGTCAGTATCTGGTGTGGCCACCAACTGCATTAAGTACTGCAGTGCATCTCCTCATGGACTGCACCAGATTTGCCAGTTCTTGCTGTAAGATGTTACCCCACTCTTCCATCAAGGCACCTGCAAGTTCCCAGACATTTCTGGGGGGAATGGCCCTAGCTCTCACCCTCCGATCCAACAGGTCCCAGATGTGCTCAATGGGATTGAGCTACAAGCCCTCAGTCCAGCCTCTCTCAGCTTATTGCGGACAGTCTGAGCACTGATGGAGGGATTGTGCCTGGGAAACATGGGAAACAGTGTTTAAACCCTTTACAATGAAGATCTGTGAAGTTACTTGGATTTTTATGAATTATCTTTGAAAGACAGGGTCCTAAAAAAGGGACGTTTATATATATATATAGTATTTACAAATTCACCACATTTATGATTTTATATGGGAATCAAAAAGCTTTCATGAATGTTCACCATGTGCTGATGTGCTCAGCACTGTCAACAGACCCCATTATGACATCACAATGTAACGGAAGCCTTGCCATGATGTCATTGCTGGTTCCATCTGACAAGCAACATTTCATTTCCACTCATTTCATGATAGATCTCTCACAGAGATAGGTCAAGTTCTTATTTTGAGTGTGTTAATATTTATCATCAATGGCTTATCGAGGAAGAAAATCAAGTGAGTTTGACAAACTCCAGAAGGAGAACTCTCAGATGAAGAGCGTCATCGAAAACTTGAGGAAGCAAAACATGGCTTTAAACCAACAGGATGACCAGGACAAGTTTTCAAGTTTTGTAAGGCTCATCAGTTTTTCAAACATTTTTCAAAAATATCACTGTTAATTTTGTGGTTTCATAGATATACAGTAGGCCTACATCCATAAAATCTTTAGCTTAAAAGCTTTTTATGACACACTGTAGAAACTATTTTGCCTACTTCACTTCTGCTATTCATTTCATACTGTCCCATTGTGATCCAGGGCTATCAGGAGAGCTACCCAATCCCAGAGGGCCATCGTGGCTTCATCAGTGATGCCAGACTTCTGCAGATGCAGAGAGCTGAGAGAGAGGCCATGGAAGAAAAGCAAAGAAAGATAAGTGCTATCCATGAGAATTATGTCCGGACTGCTCTCATCGGGGTTGGCAGCACTTTCGCGCACCACTTCGTCCCCTCTATTCAGTGCATTCCGCGGCCGAAAGCTCCACCGAGGCCTTTGCCACGAAGGCTTGAACACATAGCTCTGGCCCCACTGAAGAACGTGGTGGGGGTGGACGGAGCCCAAGTTCGACCCGGATCTCACTCTCTGGAGTCCATCGAGTTAAATAAGTCATTCAGCAGCAGTAGCTTGCGGCCTGTTCCCGTCCCTCCCACTGTAGCTCCCTCCAAGAGGGGCAAGAAGAAGAAGGGCAGGCGGGGAGTCAAAGCCCTGAAAGTCCAGTCAGACCAGAAAAATCTGTATTTAACCTGTCACCTTCCCTTCATTTATACTGATTGAAGTGGATTTAACAAGTGACATCAATAATTGGATTCACCTGGTCAGTATGTCATGAAAAGAGAAGGTGTTCTTAATGTTTTGTATACTCAGTGTATTGACATGCAAAAGAAAAAATACAAGAGAATGTTAGTTCTAAAGCTTGCTGTGGTTTTACTCTGGAAAAATGAATAGCAACACAGCAAACTACTGATGAACTTCCCAGAGGACATCAGAGCGCAACATATGTAACAGATGTAAATCGTACTCTCGTTGCGTTGTGTTTTCTCCAAATAATTCACATCGGCCAGTGGTCCCAGTTGAGCATCATTTATTTCTGTTGCTGTTGTTAAATGGGAAACAGCACGTTAGTTGTACAGGGCTTAACGATATTGATGGCTGTCGATGGCAAAATCTTTAGCGTGAAGACAACTGTGTTAGCAGTGGGCTTATGTGACCATTACATCGGTGTATGCTAGCTAGCACACTTATTTACAGCAATCATATGCCAAAGCACATCCCAGAAAGCCCCTCAATCCCTAACAAGTACCATATACCCACACATGTATAAATCAGTAATGTACAGCAAACTTGTACACATTGTAAAATATAAAATATAAAACAATATTCAGAACGTGACCTACCCAGAACGATGACGTTCGCCATCTCCCCCTATCTGCAAGCGGGACCAATCACAACACACCTTGTTGTAATCAGAGTTGAACCAACCAATAAGAATGCTTGAACATTAAATACACATTTCTTTAGAGGTAAGTGGAAACATAACCAACCCTGTTACACATAGAGCAATTGCAAGCAGAACCTCAAGCATACGAAAAAGAGCATGATCTGACTAGGTCATTTCTACATGACGCGCAGCGAGATTTGTTAGAACAGAGCACAAATTGCTCCAAAGCGACATGTCTGACTGAGATACAGATAGCTGCACAGTCAGTCCAACCTAGGGTGTGGTGTGAGCGGCCATGCCAGAGTATGTGAGCGGAGTGAGGAGTGGAGCTTGCCCTATTTGACTGGAGCATGGAGCGAGTTTCCCAGAGGCTGGAGCTTCGGCTTTCTCGCCCCCTCCAATTTCTCTCCAGCAGTGCTCCAGTAGCACTCATTTTACAAGCTCAGGGCATGCCCGGCCCAGCATACATTTGTAGTCTACTTGTGTGCTGCTATAGCACCTTGCTTTAGCTACTGTCATCTAATAGTCTAAATATCTTCATAAAGAAGCTGATAAAACACACAGATGAAAAATCAAGGTGACTTACAAAGATGAGGAGGACCAAGAGCAAGAGAGGGAGTGTGGTTATGTAGTGTCCACAACTAAAGAATGAAAAGACAGGTATCCCGAAAGCATGTACTTACTATGTGTACAGGCTAACAGAAAGGAACGAGGTGGGTAGCTAGCTAAGTGTGTCATTTTAGCAGATTATTTATGAACAAAAAATTCTCTAAAAAGTTCTGTTAATTTTCCTTCTATTATCTATACAATAGGCCATCTTTGATGGCATGTTAACTAACTCTATTACCTCTTTCAAGGTTCGTTCTGTTTTGATAGGGATATTTTACCTAAAATCCATTAAGCCTACCTATAGAAAAAAATACAAATAACTATACATCCCTGCCCAGTTTGGCATTAGTGGCCCAAACGGTGTTTAGCATCCCAAGTGGCTCTGCAAGAGCTGAGAGGGTATTCTCTGCGGCTGGCCTGCTCTCCAGGCACAATCACATGATCCTGAAGCTACAGACTCTGGCCAAACTCATGTTTCTAAAAATGAATTCAAAGGCACTGTAGACTGAGCCTAATGAGGCATTTTTAGTTTGATTTGTATTTAATTCTAAGTAAGTCAAACAGCATGTATGTGCAATTTATAGACTATAATGATTTAATACAACAAAATGTTGTTTAAATGCTGAGTGCCTAATGTTCCTGCCAGCTTACACGGAACCCAAACTGGCTGCACGCGCCATCGTGCATCAATTTATTTTGTCCCCTTACACCAAACGCGATCACGACACGCAGGTTAAAATATGAAAACAAACTCTGAACCAATTACATTAATTTGGGGACAGGTCGAAAAGCATTAAACATTTATGGCAATTTAGATAGCTAGCTTGCACTTTCTAGCTAATTTGTCCTATTTAGCTAGCTTGCTGTTGCTAGCTAATTTGTCCTGGGATATAAACATTGAGTTGTTATTTTACCTGAAATGCACAAGGTCCTCTACTCCGAAAATTAATCCACACATAAAACAGTAAACCGAATTGTTTCTAGTCATCTCTCCTCCTTCTAGGCTTTTTCTTCTTTGAACTTATATGGTGATTGGCATTTAAACTTTCATAGTATTACCACGATGACCGACAACCCAGTTCGTCTTTCAGTCACCCACGTGGGTATAACCAATGAGGAGATGGCACGTGGGTATCTGCTTCTATAAACCAATGAGGAGATGGGAGAGACCGGACTTCACAAATAGAACTGACTTCTATTTTAGCCCTTGGCAACGCAGATGCGCAGGCTGTGTAGTCAGGGTATCAGTGTGTCGCACTCGCAAATGCTTCACAACTGATTTATTTGTAGGCTATCGACTTGAAATAATTGAAACAAATAGCCTAAATAATACATTTCGTATTAGGCTACATGTCTGACTCCTGACCTATTTAGAGTGTTTATATGCTGTTTAATATGACATGTAGCCTATTTGAAATTATGAGTGCTTCTTAGTCACGTGTTCCTGTTGTTTACTTAAATACTTAATTCAAAACATATGGTTTGGTTTCAATATTTCAAAACCAAATGGTTGGTTATATACCACGGCTTTCAGCCAATCAGCATTCAGGGCTCGAACCACCCGGTTTATAATTTCAATTATCTCACCAACCCCCTCGTCACCACTCTGGGTAGCAGAGTTTCAGTTGTGTTGACATCTGCAGGTCTGATATCTGATTGGAAGTTCACTTTTATAGTAGCATATTGGTCAACAACTCACATTTTTTTATTCTAACAACTTCTCTCGCTCTCTCCCTCTCTGATCATGCATAAGGTATTGCATTGTAATGTTTGTTAATGCCTTGTATATGATTTCATAATGTTAAATACCTTTCCACTCTCAGTCCAATTCTTGCTAGTCAATGTCAACTCATTGCCTAATGCTTGCTTGCATATTTTAAGTATCTTTATAGCGTAAAAGATAACCATTTTAATGTATAAATAGTTATATATCAAATACTACCACACTACAAAGTCAATCAATTTAATATACACCATCACAAATATTCAAATGTTTTCATTTAGGCAGGTCTTAAGAAACATTATGATATTAACCTCTACGTGATAAGTGTCCACCCCCGCGGGACGGTTGAGCTAACGTAGGCCAATGTGATTAGCATGAGGTTGTAAGTAACAAAAACATTTCCCAGGACATAGACATATCTGATATGGGCAGAAAGCTTAAATTCTTGCTAATCTAACTGCACTGTCCAATTTACAGTAGGTATTACTGTGAAAGAATAACAATCTATTTGTTTGAGAAGAGTGCACAATGTATTGATAAACCAATTAGGCACATTTGGGCAGTCTTGATACAACATTTTGAACAGATATACAATGGTTCATTGGATCAGTCTAAAACGGTGCACTGACACTGCTGCCATCTAGTGGCCAAAATTGAAATTGCTCCTGGGCTGGAATAATACGTTATGGCCTTTCTCTTGCATTTCAAAGATGATGGTACAAAAAACACAAAAAAAACACGTTATTTTCTATGTATTATCGTTTACCAGATCTAATGTGTTATATTCTCCTACATTAATTTAACATTTCTACAAACTTCAGTGTTTCCTTTCACATGGTATCAAGAATATGCATATCCTTGCTTCAGGTCCTGAGCTACAGGCAGTTAGATTTGGGTATGTCATTTTAGGTGAAAATTGAAGGGTCCGATCCTTAAGAGGTTCTTTCAAAATAACAGAATAGCATATTTTGAGTTTAATTATGTTACTGTGCTTAGTTAGCCAAAGCTCGACTTCAAGTTCAGTCTGCCATCAAGTCGAAACGGTCCTATGGCAATATGTTATCACCGTGGTGACGGAAAAGGGATATGGCTTGAAAACCTATCTAAATCCAGGGATGGAAGGAATCGCTGTACTCCTAATTGTCCCATTATCCAAGCCTCAAAATCAAGAAGATTGAAATACTGCTAGTTTTTAATTAAGCCTGAAACCTTGAACATGCATAGCTGACACCCCGTGGAAGTGCCTTTTTCTTCAGCATGCTAGGTTATTCCACAACACTTCCGACAGCAACTCACCCCAACGCTAGACGTCACATTTTAATGAATACAGATTTTTTTGTTATGTCTTATACATCCTTGTGTTGTGTACTTCTTATTTTACCATTGCGTTATTTAGATTATTTTTAGCCATTGGTGGAGAGGTACTGTCTACTGATGTGTGCTAGCCTTTGGGGAGTAACAAGTCATTTATAAACATTTATAAAGTATATATAGTGAACACTTTAGATTAGGGGCTATTAGTGAGGCACTGAGGTATTAGTAAATCTATGTACTCACATTCATAAATGCACTCATTAATAAATACACCATTCGAAACATTTATAAATACATTTAAAAATATGTATATAAATGGTGAGTCAAACCATTAATCAACCATTAACAAATGCCTTGACAATAACTCCTTTATAACTGGTTTATAGTATATTAGTAGTACATTATTAATCATCATCGGTACTAACCAAGGTGGCTTAGCAGTTCAGACGTATTTTTCCGTGTTGTCGTGTCGTGTCCTGTATATATATATATTTACACCTTTTCTTCACATATCTTTTATTTATTTTATTATCCAAGAACTCAACTACAAAAGCTTTCCTGCAAAAGCTTTCCTGCAACCCGCTTCACCAATTACAATAAGTACTATTTACCTCAATCTGAAAATCCATCGTGGAAGATAGCCAGGGGCTAATTCAGAAGCTAGCCTGAAAGCTAACCAGAAGCTACTCCGATAGCTAGCCAGAAGCTAATCTGTAGCTGCCCCGAAATTAGCCGGTTTGCTGGCTAGCGTTGGTGTTTCAGCTGCCCACGTTTTGCGGTCATCAGCTATTCCTCTAGCTCGATAATCTACCGGCACTTTTGTGCAACGCGACTCGGACCGGAGCATTCCGGGACTTTTTTTTCTCTCAGTTTCCCCGGATTCCAACCGCAGCCTCTGGACACTTGCACCTTGATTTCGCAGCTAGCTAGCTGCATACCGTGTGACTATTGGCTTACGTCGACCCCGGAGCTAACTCAAATCATGCTGGAGCTAGCCAGCTGAGGAGTTCCATCACCATCCGGACCCGTTTCTTTGTTGCTGCTGCAGATACGGAACCCCACCGGGCCTTCACGACTGACTGCCGACGTTATCTGCCCGAGGGATTTATCCAACCGGCACCTCCGTCCCGGCGTTACCTGAACGCTCATCTGAGGCCCGCTAATCGTTAGCTGTCTTATCGGCTGCTATCTGAACAAAACCCCACTACACGGAACCTACCGACGGAAACGCACGAGGTATCTACAAACAGACCTCCATCCTATGCTGCTACCGATAGCCATATACCCGGCCAGCTGTCTGGATCGCCACGACCCCTACCAACCTCTACTCACTGGACCCTTATTTATCACTCGATTAAGCTTGCCTCTCCTTAATGTAAATATGCCTTGTCCATTGCTGTTCTGGTTAGTGTTTATTGGCTTATTTCACTGTAGAGATTCTAGCCCTGCTCTCTATACCATATCCAACCCTGCAGTTCCACCACCCACATATGCGATGACATCACCTGGTTTCAATGATGTTTCTAGAGACAAGATCTCTCTCATCATCACTCAATACCTAGGTTTACCTCCACTGTATTCACATCCTACCATACCTTTGTCTGTACATTATTCCTTTAAACTATTTTATCGCCCCCAGAAACTTCCTTTTACTCTCTGCTCTGGTAGCTCTAGGCGACCAATTCTCATAGCTTTTAGCCGTACCATTATCCTACTTCTCCTCTGTTCCTCTGGTGATGTAGAGGTGAATCCAGGCCCTGCAGTACCTGGCTCCACTCCTATTCCCCAGGCGCTCTCTTTTGATGACTTCTGTAACCGTAATAGCCTTGGCTTCATGCATGTTAACATTAGGAGCCTCCTCCCTAAGTTTGTTTTGTTCACTGCTTTAGCACACTCTACCAACCCGGATGTTTTAGCCGTGTCTGAATCCTGGCTTAGAAAGACCACCAAAAATTCAGACATTTTTATCCCCAATTACAATATTTTCAGACAAGATAGAACGGCCAAAGGGGGCGGTGTTGCAATCTACTGCAAAGACTGCCTGCAGAGTTCTGTTATACTATCCAGGTCTGTTCCCAAACAATTTGAACTTCTACTTTTAAAAATCCACCTCTCTAAAAACAAGTCTCTCACCGTTGCCGCCTGCTATAGACCACCCTCTGCCCCCAGCTGTGCTCTGGACACTATATGTGAACTGATTGCCCCCCATCTATCTTCAGAGCTCGTGCTGCTAGGCGACCTAAATTTGAACATGCTCAACACCCCAGCCACCCTACAATCTAAGCTTGATGCCCTCAATCTCACACAAATTATTAATGAACCTACCAGGTACCACCCCAATTCCGTAAACACGGGTACCCTCATAGATATCATCCTAACAAACTTGCCCTCCAAATACACCTCTGCTGTTTTTAACCAAGATCTCAGCGATCACTGCCTCATTGCCTGCATCCGTAATGGGTCAGCGGTCAAACGACCTCCACTCATCACTGTCAAACGCTCCCTGAAACACTTCAGCGAGCAGGCCTTCCTAATTGACCTGGCCGGGGTATCCTGGAAGGATATTGATCTAATCCCGTCAGTAGAGGATGCCTGGTCATTTTTTAAAAATGCCTTCCTCACCATCTTGAATAAGCATGCCCCATTCAAGAAATTTAGAACCAGGAACAGATATAGCCCTTGGTTCTCTCCTGACCTGACTGCCCTTAACCAACAGAAAAACATCCTATGGCGTTCTGCATTAGCATCGAACAGCCCCCGTGATATGCAACTTTTCAGGGAAGCCAGAAACCAATATACACAGGCAGTTAGAACAGCCAAGGCTAGCTTTTTCAAGCAGAAATTTGCTTCCTGCAACACAAATTCAAAAAAGTTCTGGGACACCGTAAAGTCCATGGAGAATAAGAACACCTCCTCCCAGCTTCCAACCGCCCTGAAGATAGGAAACACTGTCACCACCGACAAATCCACTATAATTGAGAATTTCAATAAGCATTTTTCTACGGCTGGCCATGCTTTCCACCTGGCTACCCCTACCCGGGACAACAGCACTGCCCTCCCCTCTGCTACTCGCCCAAGCCTTCCCCATTTCTCTTTCTCCCAAATACAGTCAGCTGATGTTCTTAATGAGCTGCAAAATCTGGACCCTTACAAATCAGCCGGGCTAGATAATCTGGACCCTTTCTTTCTAAAACTATCTGCTGAAATTGTTGCCACCCCTATTACTAGCCTCTTCAACCTCTCTTTCGTGTCGTCTGAGATCCCCAAAGATTGGAAAGCAGCTGCGGTTATCCCCCTCTTCAAAGGGGGGGACACCCTTGACCCTAACTGCTACAGACCTATATCTATCCTACCCTGCCTTTCTAAGGTCTTCGAAAGCCAAGTCAACAAACAGATTACCGACCATTTCGAATCACACCACACCTTCTCCGCTATGCAATCTGGTTTCAGAGCTGGTCATGGGTGCACCTCAGCCACGCTCAAGGTCATAAACGATATCGTAACCGCCATCGATAGGAAACAATACTGTGCAGCCGTATTCATTGACCTGGCCAAGGCTTTTGACTCTGTCAATCACCACATCCTCATTGGCAGACTCGACAGCCTTGGTTTCTCTAATGATTGCCTCGCCTGGTTCACCAACTACTTCTCTGATAGAGTTCAGTGTGTCAAATCGGAGGGTCTGTTGTCCGGGCCTCTGGCAGTCTCTATGGGGGTGCCACAGGGTTCAATTCTTGGACCGACTCTCTTCTCTGTTTACATCAATGATGTCGCTCTTGCTGCTGGTGATTCTCTGATCCACCTCTACGCAGACGACACTATTCTGTATACTTCTGGCCCTTCTTTTGACACTGTGTTAACAACCCTCCAGGCGAGCTTCAATGCCATACAACTCTCCTTCCGTGGCCTCCAACTGCTCTTAAATACAAGTAAAACCAAATGCATGCTCTTCAACCGATCGCTGCCTGCTCCTGCCCGCCTGTCCAACATCACTACTTTGGACGGCTCTGACTTAGAATATGTGGACAACTACAAATACCTAGGTGTCTGGTTAGACTGTAAACTCTCCTTCCAGACCCACATCAAACATCTCCAATCCAAAGTCAAATCTAGAATTGGCTTCCTATTCCGCAACAAAGCATCCTTTACTCATGCTGCCAAACATACCCTTGTAAAACTGACCATCCTACCAATCCTCGACTTCGGTGATGTCATTTACAAAATAGCCTCCAAAACCCTACTCAATAAATTGGATGCAGTCTATCACAGTGCCATCCGTTTTGTCACCAAAGCCCCATATACTACCCACCACTGCGACCTGTACACTCTCGTTGGCTGGCCCTCGCTTCATACTCGTCGCCAAACCCATTGGTTCCAGGTCATCTACAAGACCCTGCTAGGTAAAGTCCCCCCTTATCTCAGCTCGCTGGTCACCATAGCAGCACCTACCCGTAGCACGCGCTCCAGCAGGTATATCTCTCTAGTCACCCCCAAAACCAATTCTTCCTTTGGACGCCTCTCCTTCCAGTTCTCTGCTGCCAATGACTGGAACGAACTACAAAAATCTCTGAAACTGGAAACACTTATCTCCCTCACTAGCTTTAAGCACCAGCTGTCAGAGCAGCTCATAGATTACTGCACCTGTACATAACCCATCTACAATTTAGCCCAAACAACTACCTCTTTACCTACTGTATTTATTTACTAATTTATTTTGCTCCTTTGCACCCCATTATTTCTGTCTCTACTTTGCACTTTCTTCCAATGCAAACCAACCATTCCAGTGTTTTTTTAGTTTTTATTTTACTTGCTGTGTTGTACTCACTTCGCCTCCATGGCCTTTTTATATTTTTATTTATTTATACATATATCTGTTTGCCTTCACCTCCCTTATCTCACCTCACTTGCTCACATTGTATATAGACTTATTTTTTTATTTTTTTTCACTGTATTATTGACTATATGTTTGTTTTTACTCCATGTGTAACTATGTGTTGTTGTATGTGTCGAACTGCTTTGCTTTATCTTGGCCAGGTCGCAATTGTAAATGAGAACGTGTTCTCAATTTGCCTACCTGGTTAAATAAAGGTTAAATAAAAATAAAATAAATAAAAAATTTACAAATTGTGAACATACTATGATCAAACACCTTATTAATTATCTGATAAATCATGAACAAATCATTTAAAATAGCGTTTATAAAAGTGTAAATAACTATTTATAGATTTCTTATTGACATTTACAAATGTAGGAATAATGATTAATACATGGTAAGTAAACTCTTTACAAACAGTTTATAAATGGTATATTAAGGGACCTTACTATGAAGCCTTACCGAACATTTTGATCCATCGATGAGACTTCATCAATACAATCCATTATCATTTGTCTCCTAACTCGTGTATCTCTATGACATGTAACTGATGTGCTCTGTTTTTCCTTCCTCAGCCACCGTAACGCTGCAGTGAGGAGCTGCACTGCTCAGCACCTGGAGAGACTGGCTGAGGTCATGGGGATGGCTCGTCTCCTGTCAGGGAAGAAAGACCTCACTGACCGTTTCTTGATTGCCGTCAGTAAACTGGCTGTGGACCCTGCACAGGAAGCCAGGTGGGAAGTTCCTCCTGTAAAGTAGCTTGCTTCAACATAACAGTTAAGGGCGGGGGTTCAATCCATGGCTCGCTATAGCACTATATTGCCGACAATGCAGCTTTTAAAGGTAATTTACTCTTGAGTCAACATCTGCAGCGTTTACCACGAATACAAATTGAAATTGCCTTTAAAAGCCACATTGTCGGCTGTCTACAGATTGAATTGCGGATTTTAGGTATTCCAAAACAACCACAGGTTCTCTTGGAGGGGAATAGTAATTGAAAACAAAAAGGAAAAATTATAAACACAAATAAGTGCTACGTGGCATCGGAAAATCCAAGTCCAGGCACTCATGTGGGTTTGAAAGTTAAAAAGCCAAAAGCTTAGCCGGGATGTTTGGCCGGGATGTTTGGCCAACTAGCGACCTCCTGTGGTGGGCGGGGTGCAATGCATGCTGACACGGTCACCAGGTGTATGGCGTTTCCTCCGACACATTGGTACTGCTGGCATCCAGGTTAAGCAGGCATTGTGTCAAGAAGCAGTGCGGCTTGGCTGGGTTGTGTTTCGGAGGACACACGGCTCTCGACCTTCGCCTCTCCAGAGTCCTTACGGGAGTTGCAGCGATGGGACAAGATTGTAACTACCAATTGGATACCATGAAATTGGGGTAAAAATGTCAAATGTAAATGACCTGATTCAGTTTCCTTCCTTCTGTTTGGTGCTGTCACGTTCCTGACCTGTTTTCCATTGTTTTTGTATGTGTTTAGTTGGTCAGGGCGTGAGTTGGGGTGGGCATTCTATGTTATGTGTTTCTATGTTTGGTTAAATGTGTTGCCTGATATGGTTCTCAATTAGAGGCAGGTGTTTGACGTTTCCTCTGATTGAGAACCATATTAAGGTAGGCTGTTCTCACTGTTTGTTTGTGGGTGATTGTTCCTGTGTCTGTGTCTACCACACGGGACTGTTTCGTTTGTTTGTTCGTTTTAGGTAGTCTGTTCCTGTTTCATGCGTTCTTCGTGTTTATGTAAGTTCTTGTTCAGGTCAGTCTACGTCGTTTGTTATTTTGTAATCAATTCAAGTGTTCTTCGTGTTTCGTCTTTCATTTAATAAATTCATTATGTATTCAGCACCCGCTGCGCATTGGTCCGCTCAATCACCTATAGACGATCGTTACAGAATCACCCACCAATGAAGGATCAAGCAGCGGGTTAACGGGCAGCAGCAACAGCGCAAGAAGGAGGAATGGACATGGGAGGAAGTTTTGGACAGCAAGGGTTGCTACACATGGGAGGAGATCCTGGCTGGAAGAGATCGCCTCCCATGGGAACAGCTGGAGGCAGTTAGGAGAGCAGAGGCAACCGGAGAGAGGAACCGGCGTTATGAGGGTACGCGGCTAGCACGGAAGCCTGTGAGTCAAGCCCAAACATTTCTTGGGGGGGGGCTACAAGGGAGTGTGGCGAAGTCAGGTAGGAGACCTGCGCCAACTCCCCGAGCTTACCGTGGAGAGCGAGAGTACGGGCAGACACCGTGTTATGCGGTAAAGCGCACGGTGTCTCCTGTACGTGTGCTTAGCCCGGTGCGGGTTATTCCACCTCCCCGCACTGGCAGGGCTAGATTGAGTATTGAGCCGGATGTCATGAAGCCGGCCCAACGCATCTGGCCACCAGTGCGTCTCCTCGGGCCGGCATACATGGCACCAGCCTTACACATGGTGTCCCCGGTTCGCCTACATAGCCCAGTGCGGGTTATTCCACCTCCCCGCACTGGTCGGGCTACGGGGAGCATACAACCAGGTAAGGTTGGGCAGGCTCAGTGCTCAAGGGAGCCAGTACGCCTGCATGGTCCGGTATATCCGGCGCCACCTCCCCGCCCCAGCCCAGTACCACCAGTGCTTACACCACGCACCAGGCTTCCTGTGCGTCTCCAGAGCCCTGTTCCTCCTCCACGCACTAGCCCTATGGTGTGTGTCTTCAGCCCGGTACCACCAGTTCCGGCACCACGCACCAAGCCTCCTGTGCGTCTCCAGAGCCCTGTTCCTCCTCCACGCACTAGCCCTATGGTGCATGTCTTCAGCCCGGTACCACCAGTTCCGGTACCACGCACCAAGCCTCCTGTGCACCTCCAGAGTCCTGTGCGTCCTGTTGCTGCTCCCCGCACGAGCCTGAAGGTGCGTGTCCTTAGCCCGGTACCTCCAATTCCTGCACCACGCACCAGGCCTACAGTGCGCCTCAGCCGGCCAGAGTCTGCCGTCTGCCCAGCGGCGCCTGAACTGCCCGTCTGCCCAACGCCGTCTGAACTGTCCGTCTGCCAAGCGCCGCCTGAACTGCCCGTCTGTACTGAGCCTTCAAAGCCGCCCGTCTGTACTGAGCCTTCAAAGCCGCCCGTCTGTACTGAGCCTGCAAAGCCGCCCGTCTGTACTGAGCCTTCAAAGCCGCCCGTCTGTCCTGAGCCTTCAGAGCCGTCTGCCAGACAGGAGCCGCTAGAGCCGTCCGCCAGACAGGAGCCGCTAGAGCCGTCCGCCAGACAGGAGCCGCTAGAGCCTTCCGCCAGACAGGAGCCGCTAGAGCCTTCCGCCTCCGGCTCCACGGAGCCGGAGCCGCCACCGTGGACAGATGCCCACCCAGACCCTCCCCTAGACTTTGGTTGTGCGCCCGGAGTTCGCACCTTGAGGGGGGGGTTCTGTCACGTTCCTGACCTGTTTTCCATTGTTTTTGTATGTGTTTAGTTGGTCAGGGCGTGAGTTGGGGTGGGCATTCTATGTTATGTGTTTCTATGTTTGGTTAAATGTGTTGCCTGATATGGTTCTCAATTAGAGGCAGGTGTTTGACGTTTCCTCTGATTGAGAACCATATTAAGGTAGGCTGTTCTCACTGTTTGTTTGTGGGTGATTGTTCCTGTGTCTGTGTCTACCACACGGGACTGTTTCGTTTGTTTGTTCGTTTTAGGTAGTCTGTTCCTGTTTCATGCGTTCTTCGTGTTTATGTAAGTTCTTGTTCAGGTCAGTCTACGTCGTTTGTTATTTTGTAATCAATTCAAGTGTTCTTCGTGTTTCGTCTTTCATTTAATAAATTCATTATGTATTCAGCACCCGCTGCGCATTGGTCCGCTCAATCACCTATAGACGATCGTTACAGGTGCCTAATGAAGACAACCCTACTTGATCACAATGGTTGGCCTGAGCCAAGCGCTGTGCAGATTCGTTAAGATTTTCATAATAACGAACGGTTAATACCCAGTTGTTAGATAGTTGAGATGATTTGTAGATCAGGTAATGCGGTGCATTACTCAAACCGACCCTCTTGCAAATTCTACCTAATGTATGTCTTATTTGATGGGATATTTTTTCTCAGGTTGCCATCAATTGAGTACTGTTTTTAATCACAGACAGCAGAAATTATTTGATATGTTGCACGTTTAAGATGATATTAATATCTTTGTCCACAGGCATCATGGTCGCAATATCTTGAGAAACCTGGCGACCAATGGCGACTTTGCTAAAATGTGGGATAAATTCGCTCCGAGGAAAGAGCGAGAATCCTTGAGGGAGGTCATCTCAAAGGTTAACCTCAAAGAAAGGTACATTCTCTCTGGATGATTAGAAGAAGTGTGACAAATGAGCTGATATGATTACAGAAATCCAATCCCACTGGGCACAGACATCAGTTCAATGTCTAGTTTTGATTTAAATTTGGGAAATCAAACAAAATGTGAAATCAACCAAAAATGTTGGTTAAAAGTTGGGTGAAAAAAATCCAATTGTGTTTTCCACGTTGATTCACCGTCATCACATAGATTTTTTTGTTGTTGAAATGAGGTGGAAACAACGTTTATTCAACCAGTTTTGGCCCAATGGGATGAATTTAATATACTGTAAAATTATATCTTTCTGTCTTTTCTCTTTTTCAACAGGAATATCTGAATAATCTCCAACTTGACTATATATTTGATTCTAAATATTTGCACATTTCCCAACTTGACTATTATCCCCTCCCCAAACTCCAATATTTTCGCTCATTCTAAGAAATTTGACACTATCATCCAAACCCCCATGTAAATGCATCTTTAAACTGCATTGACTCCTTGTCCAAGTCCTGAATCCACTATAAGGCAATATGAACCACATTCAAAGCACTAAATGACCTTTCCTCGAAGCTCCTATCTGATCTACCAGCTCAATAGTGGTCTACTGAAACCATACTCACCATCTCAGGGGGTGCTCAGATCATCAACCACTGACCTCCACACCATCTTCAAAACCAACAGTCCTCTTTTGGAGGCAGATTGGTCAGTGCTCCTGTATGGCACCAACATTGTGGATTTTCATCCAATACTTCTGGACTTTGAGAACATTCTTTGGACAATAAAATTAGGTAAATTAGAAGCTGGCTACAGTCTCAGTTTTATCCTCCAAGACAGTGTGCAGGATGTGTAACAACAATACCTGTGGTTTAACTTGATGATCAGGGCCAGATTACCGAATGGGCACGCAGGGCACCTGCCCTGTGGGCCCCAACCTCCAGGGAATATCATCATAACATCCAAAACTAAAAGTATAGTGGATGTATATTACAGTACGTGGACGTTTTACAATTCGTGAGCTCGTTTCATAGTTTGTAGCCATGTTTTATATACATTTTTGCTCATTTTGTAGAAATTCGTGAGCATTTAAAAAGATTTAGTGGGGATGTTCTATATCAATTTTCTTACTTGTGCTCTTCCATGCCGTCCCTAGGAGGGGTGCGTCACTTGAGTGGGTTGAGTCACTGACGTGATCTTCCTGTCTGGGTTGGCGCCCCCCTTGGGTTGTGCCGTGGCGGAGATCTTTGTGGGCTATACTCGGCCTTGTCTCAGGATGGTAAAATGGTGGTTGAAAATATCCCTCTTGTGCTGTGGGGGCTGTGATTTGGCAAAGTGAGTAGGATTATATCCTGCCTGTTTGGCCATGTCCGGAAGTATCGTCGGATGGGGCCACAGTGTGTCCCGACCTCTCCTGTCTCAGCCTCCAGTATTTATGCTGCAATAGTTTTTGTGTCGGGAGGCTAGGGTCAGTCTGTTATATCTGGAGTATTTATCCTGTCTTATCCGGTGTCCTGTGTGAATTTAAGTATGCTCTCTCTAATTCTCTCGTTCTCACTTTCTCTCGTTCTCTCTCTTTCTTTCTCTCTCTCTCTCTCGGAGGACATGAGCCCTAGGACCATGCCTCAGGACTACCTGGCCTGATGACTCCTTGCTGTCCCCAGTCCACCTGGCTGTGCTGCTGCTCCAGTTTCAACTGTTCTGCCTGCGGCTATGGAACCCTGACCTGTTCACCGGACGTGCTCCCTGTCCCAGACCTGCTGTTTTCAACTCTCTAGAGACAGCAGGAGCGGTAGAGATAATCTGAATGATCGGCTATGAAAAGCCAACTGACATTTACTCCTGAGATGCTGACCTGTTGCACCCTTGACAACCACTGTGATTATTATTATTTGGCCCTGCTGGTCATCTATGAACATTTGAACATCTTGGCCATGTTCTATTATAATCTCCACCCGGCACAGCCAGAAGAGGACTGGCCACCCCTCATAGCCTGGTTCCTCTCTATGTTTCTTCCTAGGTTCTGGCCTTTTCTAGGGAGTTTTTCTTAGCCAGCGTGTTTCTACACCTGCATTGCTTGCTGTTTGGGGTTTTAGGCTGGGTTTCTGTACAGCACTTTGAGATTTCAGCTGATGTAAGAAGGGCTTTATAAATAAATTTGATTTGATATATGCTCCTTAAAACCAATGAGAAGATGGCACGTGGGTATATGCTCCTAAAAAACAATGAGGAGATGGAAGATGCAGTACTTGCAGCGCGTCCAGTGTCACAAATATAACCAAGTTCTATATTAGCACCTGGCTAAGCAGATGCTCATTGTGGGTGCAATGATTGAATAACATATGTGTACATTTATTTTGCAACGCTCGCACACGCGACCCGTCTGGTCTGGTCAGCATGTTACAGAGATAGACAGGACTCCAGTCATGTCATACTGCAAAACACCACTAGATGCCGGACATACCATTTGCATAGATGGGACTAACCAAGAATTCATGTGAAATCCATTCATGAGAAAATGTAAAGAAAGGGAAAGGGGGATAGCTAGTTAGAGCACAAGTGGAGAAGCGTAGTCACTGGTGGGGACAAAAATAATGTTTGCTTCTTTCCGCCACACATTACAACAGTGGTTGTATTTTCTGTTCTGTTTGATTATCACTGGATTTGGCCTTTGTTGCCCTTGTTTACAGTGACCTAAATAATGCTCAAGTAAAAGATGGTGCCCCGCAAACACAAACACCCAGAGTTTATACCATTGATATACCATTTATACCATATACATCCAGCTTCTAATTGGCATTTACATACAGGATTTACCCCAGTATTTTACCCATGGATCTGGTAGACCTGCTCTCACTTGGGGCCAAGGCAATGCTCTGTGTTCTTTTCGGCTGTCTTTTACATAACAATGACTAACCGTAAACTTTAACACCTTCTCACAAAGCAACAGACTTGAATGATGCAGAGATTGTTGATGCCCTCGCCATAAGTCTTTAGAGCTGACATTAACATAAAACACTAGCAAAACCCTGGAGTGTGGGTACGTCTATATGGAAAAGCACCACTAGAGTGAGCCACATCCCAACATGTGATCCTGGATCCACAAATTTATCAGCAAGAGTCAAAATTCCTGCAAGGTCTCACAGTCTCACATCAGAATTAGACATTCGTCCATGATTCTCAAATTTCAAAGTTGTTCCAAATGTAAAATCTCAAAGTGTTTAAGGTTAAATTTAGGAATTAACTCCGGATTTTAAGGTTAGGGTTAAGTTTAGGTATTAACGCCGAAATCTTAAGGTTAGGCATTAAAACCTCTACTTCCTCAGAAACCCGGGTCCGGGAGCACCCCCACCAGTAAAAAAGCTGACTAGCATAGGCTAGCATAGCGTCACAAGTAAATAGTAGCATCTAAATATCATTAAATCACAAGTCCAAGACACCAGATGAAAGATACACATCTTGGTAATCAAGCCATAATTTCTGATTTTTAAAATGTTTTACAGGGAAGACACAATATGTAAATCTATTAGCTAACCACGTTAGCAAAGACACCACTCCCATACTCCACCATTTTTCTTACTCCATCAGCAGCTATCACAAATTCGACCAAATAAAGATATAAATAGCCACTAACCAAGAAACAACCTCATCAGATGACAGTCTGATAACATATTTATTGTATAGCATAGGTTTTGTTAGAAAAATGTGCATATTTCAGGTATAAATCATAGTTTACCATTGCAGCCCCCATCACAACTCTCACTAAAACGACTAGAATAACTACAGAGACCATCGTGTATTAGCTAATTACTCATCATAAAACATTTCTTAAAAATACACAGCGTGCAGCAGATGAAAGACACAGATCTTGTGAATCAAGACAATATTTCAGATTTTCTAAGTGTTTTACAGCGAAAACACAATATAGCGTTATATTAGCTTAGCACAATAGCGAACATCACACCAGCATTGATTCAAGGCAAAAATAGCTATAACGTATAAACCACCAAAATATATTAATTTTTTCACTAACCTTCTCAGAATTCTTCAGATGACAGTCCTGTAACATCATATTACACAATTCATATAAAGTTTGTTCGAAAATGTGCATATTTAGCGGCACAAATCGTGCTTATACAATGAGAAAAGTTGCCAAGCTGCCCAGAAAATGTCGGGCGCCATCTTGGAGAGTCACCTAGTCTAATCAATAAATAATCATAAACTTGACTAAAAAATACAGGGTGGACAGCAATTGAAAGACAAATTAGTTCTTAATGCAATCGCTGAATTACATTTTTAAAATTAACGTTACTGTGCAATACAGGGTGCAATACAGGGTGCGATAACGCAAGGCTACACTGCAAATAATGGCGTCTTATGCATTTTACTTTTTTCAACAGAACAACGAATTATCAGCATAAATAGTTCTTACTTTTAGCTGAGCTTCCATCAGAATCTTGGGATAGGTGTCCTTGTCCAAAAGAATCGTTGCTGGGTTGGAGAACGTCCTCTTCCACGTTGCAATTAGCAGTAAACAATGGCATGCGAAAGAGAGATACCCAATTTTCTACAACGTCAGAAAATGAAATACCCGAAAATCGCAATATACTGACATAAACTGATATAAATCGGTTTAAAATAACAAGATTATGATGTCTTTAAAGCCTATATCGAATAAAAACAGAGCCGGATATATCTAGGAGCTAAAACCAGAGCTTCTAAAACGACATGCCAAGACCCTCTCTGCGTCAGCGCGAAGATCCAAAAGGAGGGACACATCGATTCCAATCAATTTATAGACTTTCGGCTCTGCGTAGAGACTCCATTTCAAGGCCCTCTATTCGCTGACACCCAGGGGAAGGCGTATGCAGTGCATCTCAACCAATAGAAGACAGGGAGAGTTATACACAGGTCTGGGAACAGGTTGGAAAAATCTGCATTCTCAACTCCACATAGGGAAATTGCTCTAAGTCCAGTTCTGTTTCACTTACAGACATAATTCAAACGGTTTTAGAAACTAGAGAGTGTTTTCTATCCAATAGTAATAATAATATGCATATTGTACGAGCAAGAATTGAGTACGAGGCAGTTTAATTTGGGAACATCAAGAAAAAAATAGTGCTAACAGCTCCCCCTATTGACAAGAAGTTTTAACTCCAAATGGTTAAGGTAAGGGGTAATGTTTGGGATTGGCTTAAAACAAAACGATCAAAAATGACTTTCTATCGCTGGATTCAACCATGAAACCTGTGGAATCAGAGGCAGATGCTTATCCATATCCACAATGTCCTAGAAAAACCAAAACTTACTTCAAGGTAACAGCGCTCACTGTTGCCCCTAGTGGCCGGTTTCCGCGTCATATCCTGACATCCTCAGCCATGGATGGATGTCGAAAACTGACTTGTATCACGGGTGATCTGCCTGCAAAACTGTGATTCCATTCCATTCCAGTCTGGCTCAGCTCAGCAAATTTAGTAATTGGACATTTGAAAACGTAGAAAATCCAATGATATTGTTATTTCCTGAACTGAGTGAACTCACGAACTGCATTTGACTTCATTTTCAGAGTTAATTGAGTTGAAATGGAATGAAGGCCAACCCTGCTAACCATGGTCCTTCCCTGTAAAGTCTAGACCTTTCCCATCAAAACCCCAAGCCCCCAACCTTGTCTACAGTGCCTTCAGGAAGTATTCATACACCTTGATCACATTATCTTCACATAACATTACATGAAAACATGTTTTTGGAACTCTTCCCGTGTTCACATGTGAAATTCATGTTGTTTTTGCGTAAACGCCCTGCAGTTCCACACTCAAGGTTCTTAATAATACTCTAAAATGCACATGTACGATTGTGCATGTGTAATATGTTGAAAACAATGTCACTAAAAACAGACACCCATTTATCATACCCCCCCCCCCCCAATTTGTTTATGTATTTGTCTTAAATAATCTAAATTGTATTTTCTACACACTTTAGCGTTAGCAGTCCATCAGGCCAATAGATGGCGCTGTTGCACTGTTGTAGCAGGAGAAACAGCAAGTTATGACCAAGCGCTCACCATTCTGCGGAATAAGGATCAGAACTTTACAGAGGTAAACTGTGTCTGTTCTTTTTACTATTACAGGTATGTAACAGAACTTCCAAACGTTCAAATATATACACAATATGTAATAACATGCTATTTAACAACTTTGTCAAGGTATTATCACGTTAGGAAAGGTTTTGTTTTGGCTTTGTGTCAAGCTGAGTGAGAGAAGAACGTGATTTACATTGAGTGAGAGTATATGTTAGCTTGATGCTAGCTGAGGTAAAAAACGATTTACGAGTCACAGAGACTATGTTCACTGAGTAGTGTGGGGTTTTTATAAGGTTTTTTGACATGCTTAACTAACTATAAGCTAGTAGGGCTTCTTATGCATTAAAGTTTGAATTGCTGACTCTTGTGAACCTGCATTTTCCATTAGTCTCTACTCTTACCAGTGCTCTGTCTAACCATGAATATCAGCCTGAAATGTGTGTGTGTTAAAGAGAGCGCTGTACTGTATGAAATATGTGTGTGTATGCAACAAAGTATCAGTAGTGTGGGCGCTGTACTGTGTGGCCGAGACTGTGCTAATCTTAGAGAGACACAGGAGGGGGGTGAATCAGGAGACTGCTGACCAGACAATAACAGATAAACTATACACACGAAAAACATATGTGAGGTTCTGAGTCATGCACTATAACCCAATACTATAACAAACGTGATTAGCAACTATATCATATGTGATTGAATACTATAACAAACGTGATTAGCAACTATATCATATGTGATTGGATATTGACAACCTGTTGGCCTGGGCGCCTGGATGTCTGTGTGTGTGTGCTGGAAGTAACAGTTAGCTCAGATAAGAAGCTGGGAAGCTGTAGTTAGCCTTGAGCGAGAACAGTGGACAATGTATACAGGTGCAGATATCTCAGACAATGTTATAAAACTGTCTGACCCCAGTCTCTGGGGTGAAGGAGCGTAATCTACACAGCAACAATGAAGGGACACCAGAAAGCGCAAAGAAGCTGGGACCAGCTTGTGTGCAAACATCAACGATAGGCTGGGTAAGTCTAAACCACGCCCAGTCTCTACTCTGACAGGCCGGCTCGGAAGCGGGAACTATCTCTGTCACGAGTATAATATACTATCTTTGTCAGAAACAAATCAGTTCTCTGTCTTATCCTGCGTGATGAAACATTGAACCCGTATATACGGAAATTGTATTTGCCATTTATTACCTTTTGAATTAAACAATTATTTTAACCAAGTTCAGGTGTAATATTGTTCCTATCTCAGTTGAACTTTCGCAACCCTAACAGTAGCTTACTGGATTTTGTCTTGGAGATTTTTTATAAAGAATCCATTTGTTAGGGATTTCTGAGTTGGTTTTACATGTTATTGGTTTTGTGTAAAATTGTGCTCACTAGCTGGTAAACTGGCCGAGCACGCTCAGTCTGGTGGACTTTTAGTGCATACAGTGAGAGAGAGACGATTTTCTGGAGGTGCCACTATCTTAAAGCTGAATGTATTGTTGTCAGTTTTTCTTGCAGGTAACCTGCTGTTCCTGGCTGTGGTCAGCCATTTTGGGGCGAAGCTGCACCGGCCCAGGCTCATTGCTATGGGCTGTCTCCTCATGGCTGTAGGATCCTTCCTCACAGGCCTGCCACACTTCTTCATGGGACGGTAAAACAACTGAAATACTGGTTAAACTTGTGCTTGTAGAGATACTCCAATGCGGAGGATAGTTCGACTTTAGAAATAAATAAATGTATCCAGTTGTTGATTAATCTCAGTTAATTTAGAACTAAAGTCTTGCGTAATTGGTCAGCTGCTTGATTAAGTTTTGGGGCCATACATGTTAAGAGAAGGGATTAAGAGATGCTATAACTGTGACGTGGTAAAGTTGGACCCAGGTGCAGAGAAGAGACCAGAATATGAAGCAGTGGTTCCAACCAGTGTCTCCACCCCTCAAGGGCCCACTTAACTGCCAAGAGCTCCCGGTTGCCTACATCGTAGTTGACACCCGCTGGCGAGAAAGGTGTATTGGTTGAAGTTTCTTGTCCTCCTCGTTCTGCTGTGAACGTACCGCACCAGCTCCGGTGTCCGAGGCGTCCACCTTTACCACAAAGGGGTGAGTAGGATTAGGATGAACGAGGATGGGTCCGGAGTTGAAACGTCCCTTGAGCTCTATGAATGCCCTGTCAGCCTCGGGATTCCAGCAAAAACCTGCTTGAGTGAGGTGGGACAGGGCTGTATGTGTTCCGGAGGGTTTTTGGAGAAGATCAGGATGTCGGCGAGGTAAACAAAGACGAACCCGTTCAACATATCCCTAAGAGTGTCATTGATCAATGCTTGAAAGACTGCTGTTGAGTTCGATATTCCAAAGGTCATGACTAAATACTCAGTGACCACTAGGGGTGTTTAAGGCAGTTTTCCACTCATCTCCCTCCCTGATTCTCACCAGATTTTAAGCGTTGCGGAGGTCCAGTTTTGTGAAGAATTGGGCTCCTAGGGCCAACTCCAAGGCGGCGGACATGGGGTAGGGGGTAACGATTCTTGATCGTAATCCTTTCCAGCCCTCTGTAATCGATGTAAGGACTGAAGTTTGGGTCAGAGACAGAGAGACAAGGGATGCGTTTAGACAGGCAGCCCAATTATGATATTTTTTCAACTAATTGGTCTTTTGACCAATCACATTAGATATTTTCGCATCAGCTCTTTTTCAGAGCATATCTGATTGCTCAAAAGACCAATTACTCAAAAAAATGACTGAATTGGGCAGCCTGTCTCAATGAAGCCATAGAAACCTGGACATGCTCCAACTGAAATGTTCCCTCCTGTCAGTACTGATGTTGAATGGCATTAAACACACTTTTTTTGTTCTCCCATCCCCTGTGGGTTTGTTGAATGAAACTCCAGCACACTGGTAGCACTAAAGACGTGTGAGTATAACTTTTCCAGGTGAGTTGAACCTGCCTGTGGTTGCGGTGGGGATATTCCTGGGAGGTTTCATATTCACAAATGGTCTAATTCAAAACCTAACTTTTTTCACTTTATAAATGAGTTTAAACAATATGGCAACACTTTAACTAAAATGAAAAACAAAAAGGCAATTAAAACTTGTATTATTAATGAATATGATTTGTTTGTTTAGGATTCCTGGCAATGTAAATAGTTTGTTTGTATGCTTGTTTGCATGTGACTATTCCTCTTTTGTTTGTTGATATTTGTTAATAAAAATATATAAAAATAAATAATAAAAGATAGAGCATGACGCTTGCAACGCAGTGACCACCCATAAGTAAATGACAGCAGGTTTTATTGTAAGTCGCTTTGGATAAAAGCGTCTGATGAATGACATATATTATTTTTATATATTCACTTACTTGCTATACAATGTAGAGAGAAAAAGGGTCAATTCAAGAGGGAGCTACGAAATTCAGGTCCAAACGTCGTATTCTTGGCCTGATGTCATTAGAAATTACATAGAATTAATCATTAGCTTTTTCTCTACAATATTATAACATTCATATACTTGTACTTGACAGTGTTAATAAAATATTAACGATCATTTGCTATGACCATTGCTAGTTTAGACTGCACCGCACTTGGTTGTATGTGTTCCATATTTGGTGTTGTGAGGTTAAATTCTCAGAGTAAATCGTCGGTAACTTTTCAACCATTTATGGTAGAGACATTGAGTTTAGACTATTGTTTTCTGACATAATGTTCTATTGATTGGGCATATTTGTAAACCTTGAATGAATTAATAATTTTATGGGTGTACACCCTATATATTTTTGGCTATTTTGCCACCAGATGCTTTCCTATATCGTTGGTGTAATATAAAATACAAATACCAAATATTGTGTTTTATAAAGTCACTAGCTAGGTTGGAAGAATGAGACAAACAAGGTGATTTTTTTTTATTGTGTTTAACTCCTGAAAGTATAGTCTTTGCCACAGTGGGCTATAAACTATTTTGGAGGACATATTGACCAAATTCAGACAAGGAGGGCCACAGCCCACGGAAGAAAGCACTAATGGATCTACACTACCGGTCAAAAGTTTTAGAACACCTACTAATTCAAGGGTTTTTCTTTATTTTTACTATTTTCTACATTGAAGAAAAATAGTGAAGACATCAAAACGATGAAATAACACACACACTCTGATGTTACGGTTTGTTGTTGGTTTCTTTTTGTTTTGTAGGTTTCACATAAAGAAAGGTGTGGAACTCAGAGCACGCTGCGCCTTGGTCCGTCTCTACACACAGCCGTGACAGAAGATTCCACCACGACAGGACCAAGCAGCGTGCCCGGGAGGAGATGGCATCCTGGTCTTTGGAGGCGATCGAGGAGAGAATATCCTGGACTTGGGAGGAAGTCTTGGCAAGACACGAAAGGAAGCAGACCCAAGGAGAGAAGGGAGAACAGCAACGACGCCGGGGTTCGCGGCCACAAGGAAAGCCCAAAGAACAGGCCCAATTTTTTGGGGGGGTGGCACACGGGGTGGTCGGCGGAGCCGAGGAATGAGCCAGAGACCGTCAGAGAGTCAAAGGAGGAACTCGAAGAAAGATTCTGGAGGGAGGTGGTGGCGATGAGAGTGCTGCAGTGCGGGCGTGCTGAGGAGCGTGACACCAGTCTGGTGTCATCTGCACCGGTTTCACGCATCTGGCCTCCAGTGCGCCTCCCCAGTCCGGTACGTCCTGTGTCTCCTCCACGCACTCGCCCTGAAGTGTGTGTCACCGTTCCGGTACAATTTGTGCCGGCTCTACGCACCAGGTCTCCAGTGCGCCTCCACAGTCCGGTAAGTCCTGTGCCTGCTCCCCGCACTCGCCCTGAAGAGCGTGTCACCAGTCCGGTGCAACCTGTGCCGGCTCCATGCATCAAGCATACAGTGCGCCTCCCCAGTCCGGTAAGAGTGTCTGGCCCAGTGCTCCGGTTGTCTGATAGATGTGGAGAGTTAACACCTTTAGTTGCTCCACCTTTTTGCTGTTCTTCCTGTCTTTAAGTTTGGTGTGGGTTTTTCTTTTGTTTGCCTCTTCTTGGGCATATTTAGTGGGTCTCATGGTGGGTGTCTTTTAGGTCCCAGTTGTTGTTACTAGTCAACTTTCAGTGGACCCCCATAGTGTCTTTCAGAACCCCTCCTAAAACCTGTTTAGTTGTGGTTGTTGTCAATGACTCTTTGTTAGTTCCCTCTTCTGTTTGAGCAACATTTCTGGTTTTCCTGCTGGCGAATATAACAACAAACAATGGAGTAAAACAAGCTTATATTTTGGGTTGGATGTTGCATCCAATTGTTAATATTTTAATCGATGGCATTTCCTTAGAATGCTCATTAGTTTTTCAGTTGATAATCTTGTTTTTTATCCTCTTATGTTTGTTGTGGTAAATATGTTTATTTTCATTGTTTATTAGTATTTTCCTGTGAAGCCATTGGGTTGCATCCATGTCTGAAATGTGCTGTATAAATAAAGCTTGATTTGATTTGAACATATTGTAAAACAAGTGAACCCAATGACCAACCAATCAACAGACTCTTGCTAAACCAATGAACAAATATGTGCAAAAGAAACATATCTTGGTCCGTCTTAGTATGAAAAATAGTATAAATTCAGTATATCTCCCACTATGTTAAAATAGTGCATGGTATGTACGTTTAGTATCACTTTTTAACCAACACATTTGTTGAAGATGAAAAATTTTGAAATCAACAATACATCAAAGGATTCAACTATTAAACATTGAAACAAACAAATGGGTCAAACAGATCAATCCCACTTTTCAAGCCTGCTGAAGGCGTGGTGGAGTGGTAAACACCACCCCCGGCTCTACCAGGGGCTTGAGGTGGTCTCTCACAACTCTGCTTATGTCATGTTCTGTGGCCTTGCAGTTCCATTTCTTGACTGCCCCTGCAACACAGAAACACATTTAGTCATATTATATAAAACACAAAGTAATGGATTTGGAACATCTATGGCCTCAGTTACACCTGGCACCTAAATGTGACTTCTGTCATCTGATCACTCCAAGCTGCATTAGGTCTGGATGCACAAAAGTCACAATGTGTTCACATTAGGTTTAGATCTGCCAGGATGGGCATTGTGTTCGGAATTTGAGTCAGGCCACAGAATATGCATAAGCAATGTAAAGAGATGGGGTGAATGAGTGGGGAAAAGTACATTCTACACAAATGACCTTCATATTAACAATCAACTAATGTGTGTGCCTGAGGGGAAATTGACTTTCCTACTGACAAAATGGGTGAGAAATTACACCAAAACCAGTGGACAATTTGCACTGCTGCTGAAAAACATCTCCACAGCATGATGTTGCCACCACCATGCTTCACCGGGACGGTACCCATTTTCTCCAGACATGACACATGACATTCAGGCCAAAGAGTTGGTTTAATCAGACCAGAGAATCTTGTTTCTCATGATTAGAGTCCTTAAGGTGCCTTTTGGCAAACTCCAAGCGGGCTGTCATGTGCCTTTTACTGAGGAGTAGCTTCCGTCTGGTCTCTACCATAAAGGCCTGATTGTTGGAGTGCTGCAGAGATGATTGTCCTTCTGGAAGGTTCTCCCATCTCCACAGAGGAACTCTGGAGCTCTGTCAGAGTGACCATCGAGTTTATGGTCATCTCCCTGACCAAGGCCCTTCTCCCCCGATTGCTCAGTTTGGCCGGGCAGCTAGCTCTAGGAAGAGTCTTGGTGGTTCCAAACTTCTTCCATTTAAGAATGATGGAGTCCACTGTGTTCTTGAGGACTTTCAATGCTGCAGACATTTTTTGGTAGCTTTCCCCAGATCGGTGCCTCGACACTATCCTGTCTCAGTGCTCTAAGGACAATTCCTTTGACCTCATGGCTTGGTTTTTGCTCTGCCATGAACTGTGGGACCTTATATAGACAGGTGTGTGCCTGTCTAAATCATGTCCAATCAATTAAATTTACCACAGGTGGACTCCAATCAAGTTGTAGAAACATCTCAAGGATGATCAATGGAAACAGGATGCACCTGAGCTCACTTTCGAGTCTCATAGCAAAGGGTCTGAACACTTAAGTAAATATATTGGCAAAAATTTCTAAAAACCTGTTTTGGGTTTGTCATTGTGGGGTACTGTGATGTCATTATGGGGTATTGTGATGTCATTGTGAGGTATTGTATGTAGATTGATGAGGGCGAAAAATTATTCAATTTTAGAATAAGGCTGTAACGTAACAAAATGTGGAAAAGGTGAAGGTGTCTGAATACTTTGCGAATGCACTGTATATCGCTGGCAGAGTTTTCTACCGCTGGCAGGGGTTTCTTCCACTGGCAGAGTTTTCTACCATTGGCAGTTTTGTACACAGTCATGTGATACGTGTTATAGAAAATTTCAATCTAAGAGGAGTACATGGGAGGCACTATACTGTGTGTCTGCAGGTGTGTATCTGGTAATAAAAAAACACTGATACAGGTGCCCCTCCACCCTCTGGTGGGATGGATCATGTCTACAGAGAAACCTAGATTAAATTACTTAGATTTGTGTGTATTGGGTCTATGTTGTGAAATTGTTAGATATTACTTGTTAGATATTACTGCACTGTCGCAGCTAGAAACACAAGCATTTTGCTACACCTGCAATAATATCTGCTAAACATGTGTATGTGACCAATAAAATGTGATTCGATTCGATCCTGTTTATCAAATGTGCTTTTGGCTGGGGTCAAAATGACTCCAAAGGATTTGAATTTGTTAAAAGTCCATTTTGATACAGAAACACTAAACCATGATTTAGATTTATTAAGAAAAAGTTCATTGACAAAGTCATGAAAAATTGGAAGAATTTAATAAACCACCTTTTGGCTATGATCAAAGATATGCCTCTGGGGTCAAAATGACCCATGTCAAATGTGTTTGGTGTAAAGTTTATTTAAAATTTTCACTCATTAAACACGAATCAATCAACACATGCTTCTCTTTTAACGACTTAATATAATATTCAACTTTTATGAAATAAATGAAAAATAAACGTTTGGTTCCTCAACTGCGTTGCCCACTCCAGTCAGCAGATGGCGATGTGCGTCTTTTAGGTTCAGGCGATGTTGCCAGTGGGACGAATAATCTAGTGGACGGGACGCTCCTTCAACAACAACAGCTAATCAGACACCTCTGTAGTTTTCTAGCAAACATAGCTACAACATTCACGCTCTTTACACTGTTTTGGTGTATATTAGTCGCTGTGTATTAAACACACTTCTGTCGTATGTACTTGTTGGCCCGTTTAATTATATATTTACGTTGTTTGTCAGCTAGCTGGTTTAGAACTAGGCTAGTCGCTAATGCTAGCTAGCTAACATCCCCGACCATGAGTTCACTAAGTTACTCTCCTCCTGCTAAAGAAGATGTGGTCTGCTGGACGGAGAAAGAAGTTCTCGTTAAAGAGGAAGAGGAAGCTGTCACACTACAAAAACAAGTAGAGGGTGAGGCTGTTACCGTGAAAGAAGAAGAGAAAGACGTTTCAGTGAAAGAAAAGGAAGATGCGTTCAGAGTGAAAGAGGAGGAGGCTGTTACAGTAAAAGAAGAGGAGGAGAAAGAGGAGGATGCAGTTTTTGGAGTGAAAGAGGAGGAGATTACTGTCACATTGGAGGACGAAGAGGAGGTTGGAGATTTGTTTAACACCAGTAAGTACCGTCTCTGCAGTCGTTGAACCAATATGCATTAAAGGGCTTCTACACTTTAATGTTGTTCTGTAGGAATGGCTGAAGCTACACTGTAACGTGTAGAACATCAAGAGTGGACCATCAACAAAACGTTAACAATTGATCAATTGATCATTGACTGCCTGAAATACTGTAGTCCTCAATATCTCCTATTAGATTAGCCCAATATGTAGTCTTAAAGGGGCAATCAGCAGTTGTTACATCCATTTTGGGACTTATACATTAATGATATGTACCCATTGTTTCTTGAAGAATTCACTTATAAATGCCTCATGAGCTTAGTTCAACTGTCGTACCCCATCAGAACCCAAAATATAAGCTTTTTTTAATTCCAATGTTTGTCAGTAAATATTAACAAACACTGTATATCCTCAAAACATGGTTAAAGCTAGAATGTTGATATCATGGATGGTTGCATTTCTCCAGCCCCATCCCTCAGCTTTTTACCGAAACGGGCAGGGAGTATGCTTTGTTATTGTTTCTACTGCTGATTGCTGCCCCCGTTACTCCTCAAGGTCCATGGACTGTATGTTATTTTCAGAGGTAGACTGGCTCTGGCAGGTAAAATAGTCAAATAATTCACCTAAATGTGAATCGATTCTCAATTGCGATACGTTTCTAGAAACATAAATTGCTGTACTTTCATATCACATCAAAATAATTTCACACAATACTTTCATATCACATCAAAATAGGTAACCAGTCGCGATGCCCCAAAAGGTTAACCAAATTAGTTTCTCGTCATTTCTCCTTCCTTCAGGCTTCTTTTTCTTCTTTGGACTTTATATGGCGGTTGGTAACCACCTTTAAGGTGTATTACCACCCTCAACTGGACTGGAGAGTGGACCTCAGTTCATCTTTTAATCACCCACGTGCGTATATACCAAGACAGTCGTGAAGAGGACACAACAAAACCTTTTCCCCCTCAGGAGACTGAAAAGATTTGGCATGGGTCCCCAGATCCTCAAAAGGTAATAAAGCTGCAACATCAAGAGCATCCTGACCGGTTGCATCACCGCCTGGTATGGCAACTGCTCGGCATCTGAACGTAAGGCGCTAAATAGGGTAGTGCGAACGGCCCAGTACATCACTGTGGCCAAGCTTCCTGCCATCCAGGAACTATTTAATAGGCGGTGTCAGAGGAAAGCCCACAAAATTGTCAGAGACTCCAGTCACCCAAGTCATAGTCTATTTTCTTTGCTACCGCACGGCAAACGGTACCGGAGCGCCAAGTCTAGGACCAATAGTCTCCTCAACAGCTTCTACCCCCAAGCCATAAGACTGCTGAACAATTCATAAAATCGCCACTGGACAATTTACATTGACCCCCCCACCCCCTTCCCTTTTGTGCACGGCTACTACTCACTGGTTGTTTGTTACCTATGCATAGCCCCTACGCCCCCACCTTCATGTACAGATTACCTCAACTATCCTGTATCCCCGCACACTGACTCTGTACCGGTGCCCGCTGTATATAGCCTCGTTATTGTCATTGTGTTACTTTTTATTATTACTTTTTATTTTAGTCTACTTGGTAAACATTTTCTTCTTCTTGAACTGCACTGTTGGTTAAGGGCTTATAAGTAAAGCATTTCACGGTAAAGTCTAAGTTGGTGTCTTGACCGATTGGTAAAAAACAGTTTGACATAAAACACAATTTATATATATATATATATATTTTTATGTTTCTGACACCCCTCCCCAGAGGTGTCTCATTATTGGGATTCATTGCTGATTCCTACCTGTAGCTCACTATGAGGTGTCTAGTGATACAGGTTAAGGGCCCTGTTGGAGATTGGTGGTTGGTAGCGAAGTCGAGGGAACAAGCAGGGTTGGACACGGCCATGTTATTATCCCACACACAGTCTCTGTGGTTCATATGAACCCCATTCCTGGGAATTAGATTTGATTACAAATCGCCCCCGTCTGTTACCACAGAAGGCTTCCATCTGTCCCATTCCCAGCTAGGTTACGAGGTGCTTTGTCGCCAGTACCTATGACTGGTTGATAGGGGAAACCTCCATGCTTATTATAGAAAAAGTAATTAGGGGAAAACTATTTAGTAAACTGAAATAAAATAACAAACCTGTTTGAAAAATGAAAACTATTGCAAAACTATCTTTGACTCCAAAACTAAAATAGCCTAAAATAATAACCAGCATGAATTATGTTAAGTTTGAATAATTTCAATCTTAACTTTGGGCAAAAATAGAATTGTGTTTTAAATATTTTTTATGTGGTTTTAAAGCTTCTGAACCTGGTGGCTGGTAAAGGCTGCAATGGGATGGCAATGTTTCAAATAGACCTAGCTTGTGTATCACTATCACTAGCTATCACCAGAAATACTTTAAGAAATGAGGATATTGGAAACTCCTTTCGATTTGTATTAACAGCTTAAAGAAAAGAACATTGGCATGAATTACCCTCTGTGAACAAGAAGCACAACATTATAAATATTTTCAAAGATGTGAGATAATTAACTTGTTCTCTGTAATATCGTATAGCTTTGCAATCGTGACATTACGTACTTTTAAGGAAAATAGGCATGTTTCTCGACTCATACCCTGACTTTAAAACGGGATTTCGTGAGAATTAGCTTAGGAACTGCGTGTCACAGCATGACAATGTGAACGTGATTGTTCGACCGTCTCTTGGACGGGCGTTATATAGGCTTTAACCTATTTCTGGAATAGTTTTTATTTGAAAACGTTTTTGTTTACTTGCCCGCCTATTGAATTTGGAATGCACTGTACTGTTCATCTCTGAAACTCACTGAGATAATTCCTTTGTTACAGCAGTAGCAATACAGGGATATAACATCTACAGAAAAGACAGGAATGCTTATGGGGGAGGTGTTGCTGTATGCAGCGCATTCGGAAAGTTTTCAGACCCCTTGACCTTTTCCACATTTTGTTACGTTAAAGCCTTATTCTAAAATGTATTAAATTATTCCCCCCCCCCCCCCCCCCTTTCATTTAGCTAATTTATTTGGCACACCTGCATTTGGGGAGTTTCTCCCATCCTTCTCTGTAGATCCTCTCTAGCTCTGTCAAGTTGGATGGGGAACATCACTGCACAGCTATTTTCAGGTCTCTCCAGAGATGTTAGATCGGGCTCAAGTTCGGGCTCTGGCTATGTCACTCAAGGACATTCAGAAACTTCTACCGAAGCCACTCCTGCGTTGTCTTGGTTGTGCGCTTAAGGTTGTTGTCCTGTTGGACGGTGAAACTTCACCCCCAGTCTAAGGTCCTGAGCACTCTGGAGCAGGTCTTTCATCAACGATCTCTGCACTTTGCTCTGTTAATATTTCCCTGGATCCTGACTAGTCTCCCAGTCCCTGCTGCTGAAAAACATCCCCACAGTATCATGCTGCCACCACCATGCTTCACCGTAGGGATGGTGCCAGGTTTCCTCCAGACGTGACTCTTGGCATTCAGGCCAAAGAGTTCGATCTTGGTTTCATCAAGCCAGAGAATCTTGTTTCTCATGGTCTTAGAGTCTTAAGGGGCCTTTTGTCAAACTCCAAGCAGGCTGTCATGTGCCTTTTACTAAGTGGCTTCCGTCTGGCCACTCTACCATAAAGGTCTGATTGGTGGAGTGCTGCAGAGATGGTTGTCCTTCTGGAAGGTTCTCTCATCTCCACAGAGGAACTCTGGAGCTCTGTCAGAGTGACCATCAGGTTTTTGGTCACCTCCCTGACCAAGGCCCTTCTCCCCCAATCGCTCAGTTTGGCCAGGTGACCAGCTCTAGGAAGAGTATTCCATTTAAGAATGATGGAGGCCACTGTGTTCTTGGGGACATTCAATGCTGCAGAATTTGTTATGGTACCCTTCCCCAGATCTGTGCCTCGACACAATGCTGTCTCTGAGCTCTAAGGACAATTCCTTCGACCTCATTGCTTGGTTTTTGCTCTGACATGCACTGTCAACTCTGGGACCTTATATAGATAGACAGGTGTGTGCCTTCCAAATCATGTCCAATCAATTGAATTTACTACAGGTGGACTCCGAACAAGTTGTAGATACATCTCAAGGATGATTAATGGAAACAGGATGCAACTGAAAGCAATTTCGAGTCTCATAGCAAAGGGTCTGAATACTTATGTAAATAAGGTATTTCTGTTTTTTACCTGTTATCACTTTTTCATTATTGTGTGTAGATTAATGAGGATTCTATTTTTTTAAATCCATTTTAAAATAAAGCTGTAACAAAATGTGGAAAAGGGGGAGGGGTCTGAACTTCATGAATGAACTCGGTTTTATTTAATTTATTTAACTCCCAATCACGGCCGGTTGTGACACAGCCTGGACTCGAACCGGTCTGTCTGTAGTGACGCCTCAAGCACTGAGATGCAGTGTCTTAGACCGCTGCGCCACTCAGGAGCCCCATAATCATGTTCTAGTGCTGTCCCCACCTAAAATAAATCTTGGTCAACCAAGAGTCGTCTGTTCTTTCTACCAATCGATTGGTTGAAATGTTATGTGTATTTTTCCATATATAGACACAACCTATGTGTTTTAATAAAATCAACTATATGGACGGAACTAGTCTGATGCTTTAAGCACGCTGTTTGATCAAATAATTAAGACACACAAATGACTCGAGCCAGAGATCAAGATAACCTAACCAGAAGGAGAAAAATTCTGCCGTTATGCGCCTGAAGTTTCCGGTAATGGGCTACACCAGCGGTCTGCAACCTCCATTTGGAGTGCCAAGTTATCTTACCATTTCAACTGATCTGCGTGCCAGTTACGATTTTCATAGATACATTTTACTGGAACAGTTTCATTTAATTTATAATAGTATCTCAAAATCATTGTCTGTGATTAATCTACATTCTATCTAAGTCTAAATGAAAATTATACAAATCTAAAAGTAACTTTTATTGCCATTGCCAACTATGTAAAAATAGTCTACATAAAGTCAACAAATAAAAACATTGCAGCCTGCAGGTAGAAAGTATCCTGATAAAAATAAATATCCTATAAATCACATTGGCTGATGGCCTGTCTACAACGAACTTGAAACATTGTATCAACTATCAACTGGGTCGGCCCAAAACTCAAGATAGCAAGCTTGCAACATTGTATAAAATATTCTGGGCCCTCAGAGTTTCCCTCGCCAGTGAGTTTGGGACAGACACAGCTGTCGGCTATTTGTGCAAAGAATAAGAAGTAATTAGGTATTTTATGACATTTCCACTGGATTAGAGCATTACATTTTTCCCTTTTATGCCGAGTGGTTATCGAAAGGGCGAGAGCTGGCAATATTTTACGAAAATACTTTGAGGAACTATTGTCATTCGCAATTGATTTTGATTAGACTTTGTTTACTTGCTGTTGGAGGTGAAGAAAATTATTTTGAGAAGCTCCACAACTCATTAGTGGTTGTGCTGACAAACTGCCTGGGAGCTCCTCAGTGGTGAAACTTCTCCTCCTTCAATCAGTGGTGAACCAGGTGGAACAAATCTTCCAGGCAATCTGGGCGTGCCAGCACCTGGCTCTGCTGTTGTCTTTAGACCGCAGTGAAAGGAGCATTTATAACACCACAAGACCAAGGAAACGTCATCTTTGTGATCAAGGTGACTGTGCAAGTCCAAGCCCTCCACAAAACTGTGAAAGACAGCCGGTAAGCGCCATATTGGCCATGCTTGGCTAGACTGACTTAAGCAGTGCACTGCTAATGATACTCTGGAAAACACAGACTCTTAACTCTTAACGTTGATAGGACTTTTGCAGTGGTATTTATAACTTCAAATGTTGTTTGTGGGGTATAAAGGAAAAGTAAGAAGAGCCAAATTCATTGTTGACAAAGAACTTGTTTGAAATGGTTAAAAGTAATTTAAACTTTGTAGAAATCTTAGTAAACCAAGTTCTTAATTCAGTAACAAATGTATAGTCTAAAAAATCTTTGGCTAAAAAATGTAAGATTTGTCTACTTAAAACTACTGATTAGAAAATAAATGTAATTTTTTACTACTAAAAATATTTTGAATGTATTTGGCTAAAATGCAAATTTAGATAAAAATATACTGATTCTGCTCATTTGATTAAAAATGGTGGGTTTCTATTTTGGGAAACTTTGCTTAAAAGTGGAAACCTTGTATTTTATAATGGCAGAAATGTGTTTTATAATGGCAGAAATGTGTTTATCTGAGGTGAATGTGGATAATTTTGTGTATTTAATTAGGCTGTCGGCGGACATGGGGTAGGGGGTAACGATTCTTGATCGTAATCCTTTCCAGCCCTCTGTAATCGATGTAAGGACTGAAGTTTGGGTCAGAGACAGAGAGACAAGGGATGCGTTTAGACAGGCAGCCCAATTATGATATTTTTTCAACTAATTGGTCTTTTGACCAATCACATTAGATATTTTCGCATCAGCTCTTTTTCAGAGCATATCTGATTGCTCAAAAGACCAATTACTCAAAAAAATGACTGAATTGGGCAGCCTGTCTCAATGAAGCCATAGAAACCTGGACATGCTCCAACTGAAATGTTCCCTCCTGTCAGTACTGATGTTGAATGGCATTAAACACACTTTTTTTGTTCTCCCATCCCCTGTGGGTTTGTTGAATGAAACTCCAGCACACTGGTAGCACTAAAGACGTGTGAGTATAACTTTTCCAGGTGAGTTGAACCTGCCTGTGGGTGCGGTGGGGATATTCCTGGGAGGTTTCATATTCACAAATGGTCTAATTCAAAACCTAACTTTTTTCACTTTATAAATGAGTTTAAACAATATGGCAACACTTTAACTAAAATGAAAAACAAAAAGGCAATTAAAACTTGTATTATTAATGAATATGATTTGTTTGTTTAGGATTCCTGGCAATGTAAATAGTTTGTTTGTATGCTTGTTTGCATGTGACTATTCCTCTTTTGTTTGTTGATATTTGTTAATAAAAATATATAAAAATAAATAATAAAAGATAGAGCATGACGCTTGCAACGCCTGTGACCACCCATAAGTAAATGACAGCAGGTTTTATTGTAAGTCGCTTTGGATAAAAGCGTCTGATGAATGACATATATTCTTTTTATATATTCACTTACTTGCTATACAATGTAGAGAGAAAAAGGGTCAATTCAAGAGGGAGCTACGAAATTCAGGTCCAAACGTCGTATTCTTGGCCTGATGTCATTAGAAATTACATAGAATTAATCATTAGCTTTTTCTCTACAATATTATAACATTCATATACTTGTACTTGACAGTGTTAATAAAATATTAACGATCATTTGCTATGACCATTGCTAGTTTAGACTGCACCGCACTTGGTTGTATGTGTTCCATATTTGGTGTTGTGAGGTTAAATTCTCAGAGTAAATCGTCGGTAACTTTTCAACCATTTATGGTAGAGACATTGAGTTTAGACTATTGTTTTCTGACATAATGTTCTATTGATTGGGCATATTTGTAAACCTTGAATGAATTAATAATTTTATGGGTGTACACCCTATATATTTTTGGCTATTTTGCCACCAGATGCTTTCCTATATCGTTGGTGTAATATAAAATACAAATACCAAATATTGTGTTTTATAAAGTCACTAGCTAGGTTGGAAGAATGAGACAAACAAGGTGATTTTTTTTTATTGTGTTTAACTCCTGAAAGTATAGTCTTTGCCACAGTGGGCTATAAACTATTTTGGAGGACATATTGACCAAATTCAGACAAGGAGGGCCACAGCCCACGGAAGAAAGCACTAATGGATCTACACTACCGGTCAAAAGTTTTAGAACACCTACTAATTCAAGGGTTTTTCTTTATTTTTACTATTTTCTACATTGAAGAAAAATAGTGAAGACATCAAAACGATGAAATAACACACACACTCTGATGTTACGGTTTGTTGTTGGTTTCTTTTTGTTTTGTAGGTTTCACATAAAGAAAGGTGTGGAACTCAGAGCACGCTGCGCCTTGGTCCGTCTCTACACACAGCCGTGACAGAAGATTCCACCACGACAGGACCAAGCAGCGTGCCCGGGAGGAGATGGCATCCTGGTCTTTGGAGGCGATCGAGGAGAGAATATCCTGGACTTGGGAGGAAGTCTTGGCAAGACACGAAAGGAAGCAGACCCAAGGAGAGAAGGGAGAACAGCAACGACGCCGGGGTTCGCGGCCACAAGGAAAGCCCAAAGAACAGGCCCAATTTTTTGGGGGGGTGGCACACGGGGTGGTCGGCGGAGCCGAGGAATGAGCCAGAGACCGTCAGAGAGTCAAAGGAGGAACTCGAAGAAAGATTCTGGAGGGAGGTGGTGGCGATGAGAGTGCTGCAGTGCGGGCGTGCTGAGGAGCGTGACACCAGTCTGGTGTCATCTGCACCGGTTTCACGCATCTGGCCTCCAGTGCGCCTCCCCAGTCCGGTACGTCCTGTGTCTCCTCCACGCACTCGCCCTGAAGTGTGTGTCACCGTTCCGGTACAATTTGTGCCGGCTCTACGCACCAGGTCTCCAGTGCGCCTCCACAGTCCGGTAAGTCCTGTGCCTGCTCCCCGCACTCGCCCTGAAGAGCGTGTCACCAGTCCGGTGCAACCTGTGCCGGCTCCATGCATCAAGCATACAGTGCGCCTCCCCAGTCCGGTAAGAGTGTCTGGCCCAGTGCTCCGGTTGTCTGATAGATGTGGAGAGTTAACACCTTTAGTTGCTCCACCTTTTTGCTGTTCTTCCTGTCTTTAAGTTTGGTGTGGGTTTTTCTTTTGTTTGCCTCTTCTTGGGCATATTTAGTGGGTCTCATGGTGGGTGTCTTTTAGGTCCCAGTTGTTGTTACTAGTCAACTTTCAGTGGACCCCCATAGTGTCTTTCAGAACCCCTCCTAAAACCTGTTTAGTTGTGGTTGTTGTCAATGACTCTTTGTTAGTTCCCTCTTCTGTTTGAGCAACATTTCTGGTTTTCCTGCTGGCGAATATAACAACAAACAATGGAGTAAAACAAGCTTATATTTTGGGTTGGATGTTGCATCCAATTGTTAATATTTTAATCGATGGCATTTCCTTAGAATGCTCATTAGTTTTTCAGTTGATAATCTTGTTTTTTATCCTCTTATGTTTGTTGTGGTAAATATGTTTATTTTCATTGTTTATTAGTATTTTCCTGTGAAGCCATTGGGTTGCATCCATGTCTGAAATGTGCTGTATAAATAAAGCTTGATTTGATTTGAACATATTGTAAAACAAGTGAACCCAATGACCAACCAATCAACAGACTCTTGCTAAACCAATGAACAAATATGTGCAAAAGAAACATATCTTGGTCCGTCTTAGTATGAAAAATAGTATAAATTCAGTATATCTCCCACTATGTTAAAATAGTGCATGGTATGTACGTTTAGTATCACTTTTTAACCAACACATTTGTTGAAGATGAAAAATTTTGAAATCAACAATACATCAAAGGATTCAACTATTAAACATTGAAACAAACAAATGGGTCAAACAGATCAATCCCACTTTTCAAGCCTGCTGAAGGCGTGGTGGAGTGGTAAACACCACCCCCGGCTCTACCAGGGGCTTGAGGTGGTCTCTCACAACTCTGCTTATGTCATGTTCTGTGGCCTTGCAGTTCCATTTCTTGACTGCCCCTGCAACACAGAAACACATTTAGTCATATTATATAAAACACAAAGTAATGGATTTGGAACATCTATGGCCTCAGTTACACCTGGCACCTAAATGTGACTTCTGTCATCTGATCACTCCAAGCTGCATTAGGTCTGGATGCACAAAAGTCACAATGTGTTCACATTAGGTTTAGATCTGCCAGGATGGGCATTGTGTTCGGAATTTGAGTCAGGCCACAGAATATGCATAAGCAATGTAAAGAGATGGGGTGAATGAGTGGGGAAAAGTACATTCTACACAAATGACCTTCATATTAACAATCAACTAATGTGTGTGCCTGAGGGGAAATTGACTTTCCTACTGACAAAATGGGTGAGAAATTACACCAAAACCAGTGGACAATTTGCACTGCTGCTGAAAAACATCTCCACAGCATGATGTTGCCACCACCATGCTTCACCGGGACGGTACCCATTTTCTCCAGACATGACACATGACATTCAGGCCAAAGAGTTGGTTTAATCAGACCAGAGAATCTTGTTTCTCATGATTAGAGTCCTTAAGGTGCCTTTTGGCAAACTCCAAGCGGGCTGTCATGTGCCTTTTACTGAGGAGTAGCTTCCGTCTGGTCTCTACCATAAAGGCCTGATTGTTGGAGTGCTGCAGAGATGATTGTCCTTCTGGAAGGTTCTCCCATCTCCACAGAGGAACTCTGGAGCTCTGTCAGAGTGACCATCGAGTTTATGGTCATCTCCCTGACCAAGGCCCTTCTCCCCCGATTGCTCAGTTTGGCCGGGCAGCTAGCTCTAGGAAGAGTCTTGGTGGTTCCAAACTTCTTCCATTTAAGAATGATGGAGTCCACTGTGTTCTTGAGGACTTTCAATGCTGCAGACATTTTTTGGTAGCTTTCCCCAGATCGGTGCCTCGACACTATCCTGTCTCAGTGCTCTAAGGACAATTCCTTTGACCTCATGGCTTGGTTTTTGCTCTGCCATGAACTGTGGGACCTTATATAGACAGGTGTGTGCCTGTCTAAATCATGTCCAATCAATTAAATTTACCACAGGTGGACTCCAATCAAGTTGTAGAAACATCTCAAGGATGATCAATGGAAACAGGATGCACCTGAGCTCACTTTCGAGTCTCATAGCAAAGGGTCTGAACACTTAAGTAAATATATTGGCAAAAATTTCTAAAAACCTGTTTTGGGTTTGTCATTGTGGGGTACTGTGATGTCATTATGGGGTATTGTGATGTCATTGTGAGGTATTGTATGTAGATTGATGAGGGCGAAAAATTATTCAATTTTAGAATAAGGCTGTAACGTAACAAAATGTGGAAAAGGTGAAGGTGTCTGAATACTTTGCGAATGCACTGTATATCGCTGGCAGAGTTTTCTACCGCTGGCAGGGGTTTCTTCCACTGGCAGAGTTTTCTACCATTGGCAGTTTTGTACACAGTCATGTGATACGTGTTATAGAAAATTTCAATCTAAGAGGAGTACATGGGAGGCACTATACTGTGTGTCTGCAGGTGTGTATCTGGTAATAAAAAAACACTGATACAGGTGCCCCTCCACCCTCTGGTGGGATGGATCATGTCTACAGAGAAACCTAGATTAAATTACTTAGATTTGTGTGTATTGGGTCTATGTTGTGAAATTGTTAGATATTACTTGTTAGATATTACTGCACTGTCGCAGCTAGAAACACAAGCATTTTGCTACACCTGCAATAATATCTGCTAAACATGTGTATGTGACCAATAAAATGTGATTCGATTCGATCCTGTTTATCAAATGTGCTTTTGGCTGGGGTCAAAATGACTCCAAAGGATTTGAATTTGTTAAAAGTCCATTTTGATACAGAAACACTAAACCATGATTTAGATTTATTAAGAAAAAGTTCATTGACAAAGTCATGAAAAATTGGAAGAATTTAATAAACCACCTTTTGGCTATGATCAAAGATATGCCTCTGGGGTCAAAATGACCCATGTCAAATGTGTTTGGTGTAAAGTTTATTTAAAATTTTCACTCATTAAACACGAATCAATCAACACATGCTTCTCTTTTAACGACTTAATATAATATTCAACTTTTATGAAATAAATGAAAAATAAACGTTTGGTTCCTCAACTGCGTTGCCCACTCCAGTCAGCAGATGGCGATGTGCGTCTTTTAGGTTCAGGCGATGTTGCCAGTGGGACGAATAATCTAGTGGACGGGACGCTCCTTCAACAACAACAGCTAATCAGACACCTCTGTAGTTTTCTAGCAAACATAGCTACAACATTCACGCTCTTTACACTGTTTTGGTGTATATTAGTCGCTGTGTATTAAACACACTTCTGTCGTATGTACTTGTTGGCCCGTTTAATTATATATTTACGTTGTTTGTCAGCTAGCTGGTTTAGAACTAGGCTAGTCGCTAATGCTAGCTAGCTAACATCCCCGACCATGAGTTCACTAAGTTACTCTCCTCCTGCTAAAGAAGATGTGGTCTGCTGGACGGAGAAAGAAGTTCTCGTTAAAGAGGAAGAGGAAGCTGTCACACTACAAAAACAAGTAGAGGGTGAGGCTGTTACCGTGAAAGAAGAAGAGAAAGACGTTTCAGTGAAAGAAAAGGAAGATGCGTTCAGAGTGAAAGAGGAGGAGGCTGTTACAGTAAAAGAAGAGGAGGAGAAAGAGGAGGATGCAGTTTTTGGAGTGAAAGAGGAGGAGATTACTGTCACATTGGAGGACGAAGAGGAGGTTGGAGATTTGTTTAACACCAGTAAGTACCGTCTCTGCAGTCGTTGAACCAATATGCATTAAAGGGCTTCTACACTTTAATGTTGTTCTGTAGGAATGGCTGAAGCTACACTGTAACGTGTAGAACATCAAGAGTGGACCATCAACAAAACGTTAACAATTGATCAATTGATCATTGACTGCCTGAAATACTGTAGTCCTCAATATCTCCTATTAGATTAGCCCAATATGTAGTCTTAAAGGGGCAATCAGCAGTTGTTACATCCATTTTGGGACTTATACATTAATGATATGTACCCATTGTTTCTTGAAGAATTCACTTATAAATGCCTCATGAGCTTAGTTCAACTGTCGTACCCCATCAGAACCCAAAATATAAGCTTTTTTAATTCCAATGTTTGTCAGTAAATATTAACAAACACTGTATATCCTCAAAACATGGTTAAAGCTAGAATGTTGATATCATGGATGGTTGCATTTCTCCAGCCCCATCCCTCAGCTTTTTACCGAAACGGGCAGGGAGTATGCTTTGTTATTGTTTCTACTGCTGATTGCTGCCCCCGTTACTCCTCAAGGTCCATGGACTGTATGTTATTTTCAGAGGTAGACTGGCTCTGGCAGGTAAAATAGTCAAATAATTCACCTAAATGTGAATCGATTCTCAATTGCGATACGTTTCTAGAAACATAAATTGCTGTACTTTCATATCACATCAAAATAATTTCACACAATACTTTCATATCACATCAAAATAGGTAACCAGTCGCGATGCCCCAAAAGGTTAACCAAATTAGTTTCTCGTCATTTCTCCTTCCTTCAGGCTTCTTTTTCTTCTTTGGACTTTATATGGCGGTTGGTAACCACCTTTAAGGTGTATTACCACCCTCAACTGGACTGGAGAGTGGACCTCAGTTCATCTTTTAATCACCCACGTGCGTATATACCAAGACAGTCGTGAAGAGGACACAACAAAACCTTTTCCCCCTCAGGAGACTGAAAAGATTTGGCATGGGTCCCCAGATCCTCAAAAGGTAATAAAGCTGCAACATCAAGAGCATCCTGACCGGTTGCATCACCGCCTGGTATGGCAACTGCTCGGCATCTGAACGTAAGGCGCTAAATAGGGTAGTGCGAACGGCCCAGTACATCACTGTGGCCAAGCTTCCTGCCATCCAGGAACTATTTAATAGGCGGTGTCAGAGGAAAGCCCACAAAATTGTCAGAGACTCCAGTCACCCAAGTCATAGTCTATTTTCTTTGCTACCGCACGGCAAACGGTACCGGAGCGCCAAGTCTAGGACCAATAGTCTCCTCAACAGCTTCTACCCCCAAGCCATAAGACTGCTGAACAATTCATAAAATCGCCACTGGACAATTTACATTGACCCCCCCACCCCCTTCCCTTTTGTGCACGGCTACTACTCACTGGTTGTTTGTTACCTATGCATAGCCCCTACGCCCCCACCTTCATGTACAGATTACCTCAACTATCCTGTATCCCCGCACACTGACTCTGTACCGGTGCCCGCTGTATATAGCCTCGTTATTGTCATTGTGTTACTTTTTATTATTACTTTTTATTTTAGTCTACTTGGTAAACATTTTCTTCTTCTTGAACTGCACTGTTGGTTAAGGGCTTATAAGTAAAGCATTTCACGGTAAAGTCTAAGTTGGTGTCTTGACCGATTGGTAAAAAACAGTTTGACATAAAACACAATTTATATATATATATATATATTTTTATGTTTCTGACACCCCTCCCCAGAGGTGTCTCATTATTGGGATTCATTGCTGATTCCTACCTGTAGCTCACTATGAGGTGTCTAGTGATACAGGTTAAGGGCCCTGTTGGAGATTGGTGGTTGGTAGCGAAGTCGAGGGAACAAGCAGGGTTGGACACGACCATGTTATTATCCCACACACAGTCTCTGTGGTTCATATGAACCCCATTCCTGGGAATTAGATTTGATTACAAATCGCCCCCGTCTGTTACCACAGAAGGCTTCCATCTGTCCCATTCCCAGCTAGGTTACGAGGTGCTTTGTCGCCAGTACCTATGACTGGTGATAGGGGAAACCTCCATGCTCATTATAGAAAAAGTAATTAGGGGAAAACTATTTAGTAAACTGAAATAAAATAACAAACCTGTTTGAAAAATGAAAACTATTGCAAAACTATCTTTGACTCCAAAACTAAAATAGCCTAAAATAATAACCAGCATGAATTATGTTAAGTTTGAATAATTTCAATCTTAACTTTGGGCAAAAATAGAATTGTGTTTTAAATATTTTTTATGTGGTTTTAAAGCTTCTGAACCTGGTGGCTGGTAAAGGCTGCAATGGGATGGCAATGTTTCAAATAGACCTAGCTTGTGTATCACTATCACTAGCTATCACCAGAAATACTTTAAGAAATGAGGATATTGGAAACTCCTTTCGATTTGTATTAACAGCTTAAAGAAAAGAACATTGGCATGAATTACCCTCTGTGAACAAGAAGCACAACATTATAAATATTTTCAAAGATGTGAGATAATTAACTTGTTCTCTGTAATATCGTATAGCTTTGCAATCGTGACATTACGTACTTTTAAGGAAAATAGGCATGTTTCTCGACTCATACCCTGACTTTAAAACGGGATTTCGTGAGAATTAGCTTAGGAACTGCGTGTCACAGCATGACAATGTGAACGTGATTGTTCGACCGTCTCTTGGACGGGCGTTATATAGGCTTTAACCTATTTCTGGAATAGTTTTTATTTGAAAACGTTTTTGTTTACTTGCCCGCCTATTGAATTTGGAATGCACTGTACTGTTCATCTCTGAAACTCACTGAGATAATTCCTTTGTTACAGCAGTAGCAATACAGGGATATAACATCTACAGAAAAGACAGGAATGCTTATGGGGGAGGTGTTGCTGTATGCAGCGCATTCGGAAAGTTTTCAGACCCCTTGACCTTTTCCACATTTTGTTACGTTAAAGCCTTATTCTAAAATGTATTAAATTATTCTCCCCCCCCCCCCCCCCCTTTCATTTAGCTAATTTATTTGGCACACCTGCATTTGGGGAGTTTCTCCCATCCTTCTCTGTAGATCCTCTCTAGCTCTGTCAAGTTGGATGGGGAACATCACTGCACAGCTATTTTCAGGTCTCTCCAGAGATGTTAGATCGGGCTCAAGTTCGGGCTCTGGCTATGTCACTCAAGGACATTCAGAAACTTCTACCGAAGCCACTCCTGCGTTGTCTTGGTTGTGCGCTTAAGGTTGTTGTCCTGTTGGACGGTGAAACTTCACCCCCAGTCTAAGGTCCTGAGCACTCTGGAGCAGGTCTTTCATCAACGATCTCTGCACTTTGCTCTGTTAATATTTCCCTGGATCCTGACTAGTCTCCCAGTCCCTGCTGCTGAAAAACATCCCCACAGTATCATGCTGCCACCACCATGCTTCACCGTAGGGATGGTGCCAGGTTTCCTCCAGACGTGACTCTTGGCATTCAGGCCAAAGAGTTCGATCTTGGTTTCATCAAGCCAGAGAATCTTGTTTCTCATGGTCTTAGAGTCTTAAGGGGCCTTTTGTCAAACTCCAAGCAGGCTGTCATGTGCCTTTTACTAAGTGGCTTCCGTCTGGCCACTCTACCATAAAGGTCTGATTGGTGGAGTGCTGCAGAGATGGTTGTCCTTCTGGAAGGTTCTCTCATCTCCACAGAGGAACTCTGGAGCTCTGTCAGAGTGACCATCAGGTTTTTGGTCACCTCCCTGACCAAGGCCCTTCTCCCCCAATCGCTCAGTTTGGCCAGGTGACCAGCTCTAGGAAGAGTATTCCATTTAAGAATGATGGAGGCCACTGTGTTCTTGGGGACATTCAATGCTGCAGAATTTGTTATGGTACCCTTCCCCAGATCTGTGCCTCGACACAATGCTGTCTCTGAGCTCTAAGGACAATTCCTTCGACCTCATTGCTTGGTTTTTGCTCTGACATGCACTGTCAACTCTGGGACCTTATATAGATAGACAGGTGTGTGCCTTCCAAATCATGTCCAATCAATTGAATTTACTACAGGTGGACTCCGAACAAGTTGTAGATACATCTCAAGGATGATTAATGGAAACAGGATGCAACTGAAAGCAATTTCGAGTCTCATAGCAAAGGGTCTGAATACTTATGTAAATAAGGTATTTCTGTTTTTTACCTGTTATCACTTTTTCATTATTGTGTGTAGATTAATGAGGATTCTATTTTTTTAAATCCATTTTAAAATAAAGCTGTAACAAAATGTGGAAAAGGGGGAGGGGTCTGAACTTCATGAATGAACTCGGTTTTATTTAATTTATTTAACTCCCAATCACGGCCGGTTGTGACACAGCCTGGACTCGAACCGGTCTGTCTGTAGTGACGCCTCAAGCACTGAGATGCAGTGTCTTAGACCGCTGCGCCACTCAGGAGCCCCATAATCATGTTCTAGTGCTGTCCCCACCTAAAATAAATCTTGGTCAACCAAGAGTCGTCTGTTCTTTCTACCAATCGATTGGTTGAAATGTTATGTGTATTTTTCCATATATAGACACAACCTATGTGTTTTAATAAAATCAACTATATGGACGGAACTAGTCTGATGCTTTAAGCACGCTGTTTGATCAAATAATTAAGACACACAAATGACTCGAGCCAGAGATCAAGATAACCTAACCAGAAGGAGAAAAATTCTGCCGTTATGCGCCTGAAGTTTCCGGTAATGGGCTACACCAGCGGTCTGCAACCTCCATTTGGAGTGCCAAGTTATCTTACCATTTCAACTGATCTGCGTGCCAGTTACGATTTTCATAGATACATTTTACTGGAACAGTTTCATTTAATTTATAATAGTATCTCAAAATCATTGTCTGTGATTAATCTACATTCTATCTAAGTCTAAATGAAAATTATACAAATCTAAAAGTAACTTTTATTGCCATTGCCAACTATGTAAAAATAGTCTACATAAAGTCAACAAATAAAAACATTGCAGCCTGCAGGTAGAAAGTATCCTGATAAAAATAAATATCCTATAAATCACATTGGCTGATGGCCTGTCTACAACGAACTTGAAACATTGTATCAACTATCAACTGGGTCGGCCCAAAACTCAAGATAGCAAGCTTGCAACATTGTATAAAATATTCTGGGCCCTCAGAGTTTCCCTCGCCAGTGAGTTTGGGACAGACACAGCTGTCGGCTATTTGTGCAAAGAATAAGAAGTAATTAGGTATTTTATGACATTTCCACTGGATTAGAGCATTACATTTTTCCCTTTTATGCCGAGTGGTTATCGAAAGGGCGAGAGCTGGCAATATTTTACGAAAATACTTTGAGGAACTATTGTCATTCGCAATTGATTTTGATTAGACTTTGTTTACTTGCTGTTGGAGGTGAAGAAAATTATTTTGAGAAGCTCCACAACTCATTAGTGGTTGTGCTGACAAACTGCCTGGGAGCTCCTCAGTGGTGAAACTTCTCCTCCTTCAATCAGTGGTGAACCAGGTGGAACAAATCTTCCAGGCAATCTGGGCGTGCCAGCACCTGGCTCTGCTGTTGTCTTTAGACCGCAGTGAAAGGAGCATTTATAACACCACAAGACCAAGGAAACGTCATCTTTGTGATCAAGGTGACTGTGCAAGTCCAAGCCCTCCACAAAACTGTGAAAGACAGCCGGTAAGCGCCATATTGGCCATGCTTGGCTAGACTGACTTAAGCAGTGCACTGCTAATGATACTCTGGAAAACACAGACTCTTAACTCTTAACGTTGATAGGACTTTTGCAGTGGTATTTATAACTTCAAATGTTGTTTGTGGGGTATAAAGGAAAAGTAAGAAGAGCCAAATTCATTGTTGACAAAGAACTTGTTTGAAATGGTTAAAAGTAATTTAAACTTTGTAGAAATCTTAGTAAACCAAGTTCTTAATTCAGTAACAAATGTATAGTCTAAAAAATCTTTGGCTAAAAAATGTAAGATTTGTCTACTTAAAACTACTGATTAGAAAATAAATGTAATTTTTTACTACTAAAAATATTTTGAATGTATTTGGCTAAAATGCAAATTTAGATAAAAATATACTGATTCTGCTCATTTGATTAAAAATGGTGGGTTTCTATTTTGGGAAACTTTGCTTAAAAGTGGAAACCTTGTATTTTATAATGGCAGAAATGTGTTTTATAATGGCAGAAATGTGTTTATCTGAGGTGAATGTGGATAATTTTGTGTATTTAATTAGGCTGTCGGCGGACATGGGGTAGGGGGTAACGATTCTTGATCGTAATCCTTTCCAGCCCTCTGTAATCGATGTAAGGACTGAAGTTTGGGTCAGAGACAGAGAGACAAGGGATGCGTTTAGACAGGCAGCCCAATTATGATATTTTTTCAACTAATTGGTCTTTTGACCAATCACATTAGATATTTTCGCATCAGCTCTTTTTCAGAGCATATCTGATTGCTCAAAAGACCAATTACTCAAAAAAATGACTGAATTGGGCAGCCTGTCTCAATGAAGCCATAGAAACCTGGACATGCTCCAACTGAAATGTTCCCTCCTGTCAGTACTGATGTTGAATGGCATTAAACACACTTTTTTTGTTCTCCCATCCCCTGTGGGTTTGTTGAATGAAACTCCAGCACACTGGTAGCACTAAAGACGTGTGAGTATAACTTTTCCAGGTGAGTTGAACCTGCCTGTGGGTGCGGTGGGGATATTCCTGGGAGGTTTCATATTCACAAATGGTCTAATTCAAAACCTAACTTTTTTCACTTTATAAATGAGTTTAAACAATATGGCAACACTTTAACTAAAATGAAAAACAAAAAGGCAATTAAAACTTGTATTATTAATGAATATGATTTGTTTGTTTAGGATTCCTGGCAATGTAAATAGTTTGTTTGTATGCTTGTTTGCATGTGACTATTCCTCTTTTGTTTGTTGATATTTGTTAATAAAAATATATAAAAATAAATAATAAAAGATAGAGCATGACGCTTGCAACGCCTGTGACCACCCATAAGTAAATGACAGCAGGTTTTATTGTAAGTCGCTTTGGATAAAAGCGTCTGATGAATGACATATATTCTTTTTATATATTCACTTACTTGCTATACAATGTAGAGAGAAAAAGGGTCAATTCAAGAGGGAGCTACGAAATTCAGGTCCAAACGTCGTATTCTTGGCCTGATGTCATTAGAAATTACATAGAATTAATCATTAGCTTTTTCTCTACAATATTATAACATTCATATACTTGTACTTGACAGTGTTAATAAAATATTAACGATCATTTGCTATGACCATTGCTAGTTTAGACTGCACCGCACTTGGTTGTATGTGTTCCATATTTGGTGTTGTGAGGTTAAATTCTCAGAGTAAATCGTCGGTAACTTTTCAACCATTTATGGTAGAGACATTGAGTTTAGACTATTGTTTTCTGACATAATGTTCTATTGATTGGGCATATTTGTAAACCTTGAATGAATTAATAATTTTATGGGTGTACACCCTATATATTTTTGGCTATTTTGCCACCAGATGCTTTCCTATATCGTTGGTGTAATATAAAATACAAATACCAAATATTGTGTTTTATAAAGTCACTAGCTAGGTTGGAAGAATGAGACAAACAAGGTGATTTTTTTTTATTGTGTTTAACTCCTGAAAGTATAGTCTTTGCCACAGTGGGCTATAAACTATTTTGGAGGACATATTGACCAAATTCAGACAAGGAGGGCCACAGCCCACGGAAGAAAGCACTAATGGATCTACACTACCGGTCAAAAGTTTTAGAACACCTACTAATTCAAGGGTTTTTCTTTATTTTTACTATTTTCTACATTGAAGAAAAATAGTGAAGACATCAAAACGATGAAATAACACACACACTCTGATGTTACGGTTTGTTGTTGGTTTCTTTTTGTTTTGTAGGTTTCACATAAAGAAAGGTGTGGAACTCAGAGCACGCTGCGCCTTGGTCCGTCTCTACACACAGCCGTGACAGAAGATTCCACCACGACAGGACCAAGCAGCGTGCCCGGGAGGAGATGGCATCCTGGTCTTTGGAGGCGATCGAGGAGAGAATATCCTGGACTTGGGAGGAAGTCTTGGCAAGACACGAAAGGAAGCAGACCCAAGGAGAGAAGGGAGAACAGCAACGACGCCGGGGTTCGCGGCCACAAGGAAAGCCCAAAGAACAGGCCCAATTTTTTGGGGGGGTGGCACACGGGGTGGTCGGCGGAGCCGAGGAATGAGCCAGAGACCGTCAGAGAGTCAAAGGAGGAACTCGAAGAAAGATTCTGGAGGGAGGTGGTGGCGATGAGAGTGCTGCAGTGCGGGCGTGCTGAGGAGCGTGACACCAGTCTGGTGTCATCTGCACCGGTTTCACGCATCTGGCCTCCAGTGCGCCTCCCCAGTCCGGTACGTCCTGTGTCTCCTCCACGCACTCGCCCTGAAGTGTGTGTCACCGTTCCGGTACAATTTGTGCCGGCTCTACGCACCAGGTCTCCAGTGCGCCTCCACAGTCCGGTAAGTCCTGTGCCTGCTCCCCGCACTCGCCCTGAAGAGCGTGTCACCAGTCCGGTGCAACCTGTGCCGGCTCCATGCATCAAGCATACAGTGCGCCTCCCCAGTCCGGTAAGAGTGTCTGGCCCAGTGCTCCGGTTGTCTGATAGATGTGGAGAGTTAACACCTTTAGTTGCTCCACCTTTTTGCTGTTCTTCCTGTCTTTAAGTTTGGTGTGGGTTTTTCTTTTGTTTGCCTCTTCTTGGGCATATTTAGTGGGTCTCATGGTGGGTGTCTTTTAGGTCCCAGTTGTTGTTACTAGTCAACTTTCAGTGGACCCCCATAGTGTCTTTCAGAACCCCTCCTAAAACCTGTTTAGTTGTGGTTGTTGTCAATGACTCTTTGTTAGTTCCCTCTTCTGTTTGAGCAACATTTCTGGTTTTCCTGCTGGCGAATATAACAACAAACAATGGAGTAAAACAAGCTTATATTTTGGGTTGGATGTTGCATCCAATTGTTAATATTTTAATCGATGGCATTTCCTTAGAATGCTCATTAGTTTTTCAGTTGATAATCTTGTTTTTTATCCTCTTATGTTTGTTGTGGTAAATATGTTTATTTTCATTGTTTATTAGTATTTTCCTGTGAAGCCATTGGGTTGCATCCATGTCTGAAATGTGCTGTATAAATAAAGCTTGATTTGATTTGAACATATTGTAAAACAAGTGAACCCAATGACCAACCAATCAACAGACTCTTGCTAAACCAATGAACAAATATGTGCAAAAGAAACATATCTTGGTCCGTCTTAGTATGAAAAATAGTATAAATTCAGTATATCTCCCACTATGTTAAAATAGTGCATGGTATGTACGTTTAGTATCACTTTTTAACCAACACATTTGTTGAAGATGAAAAATTTTGAAATCAACAATACATCAAAGGATTCAACTATTAAACATTGAAACAAACAAATGGGTCAAACAGATCAATCCCACTTTTCAAGCCTGCTGAAGGCGTGGTGGAGTGGTAAACACCACCCCCGGCTCTACCAGGGGCTTGAGGTGGTCTCTCACAACTCTGCTTATGTCATGTTCTGTGGCCTTGCAGTTCCATTTCTTGACTGCCCCTGCAACACAGAAACACATTTAGTCATATTATATAAAACACAAAGTAATGGATTTGGAACATCTATGGCCTCAGTTACACCTGGCACCTAAATGTGACTTCTGTCATCTGATCACTCCAAGCTGCATTAGGTCTGGATGCACAAAAGTCACAATGTGTTCACATTAGGTTTAGATCTGCCAGGATGGGCATTGTGTTCGGAATTTGAGTCAGGCCACAGAATATGCATAAGCAATGTAAAGAGATGGGGTGAATGAGTGGGGAAAAGTACATTCTACACAAATGACCTTCATATTAACAATCAACTAATGTGTGTGCCTGAGGGGAAATTGACTTTCCTACTGACAAAATGGGTGAGAAATTACACCAAAACCAGTGGACAATTTGCACTGCTGCTGAAAAACATCTCCACAGCATGATGTTGCCACCACCATGCTTCACCGGGACGGTACCCATTTTCTCCAGACATGACACATGACATTCAGGCCAAAGAGTTGGTTTAATCAGACCAGAGAATCTTGTTTCTCATGATTAGAGTCCTTAAGGTGCCTTTTGGCAAACTCCAAGCGGGCTGTCATGTGCCTTTTACTGAGGAGTAGCTTCCGTCTGGTCTCTACCATAAAGGCCTGATTGTTGGAGTGCTGCAGAGATGATTGTCCTTCTGGAAGGTTCTCCCATCTCCACAGAGGAACTCTGGAGCTCTGTCAGAGTGACCATCGAGTTTATGGTCATCTCCCTGACCAAGGCCCTTCTCCCCCGATTGCTCAGTTTGGCCGGGCAGCTAGCTCTAGGAAGAGTCTTGGTGGTTCCAAACTTCTTCCATTTAAGAATGATGGAGTCCACTGTGTTCTTGAGGACTTTCAATGCTGCAGACATTTTTTGGTAGCTTTCCCCAGATCGGTGCCTCGACACTATCCTGTCTCAGTGCTCTAAGGACAATTCCTTTGACCTCATGGCTTGGTTTTTGCTCTGCCATGAACTGTGGGACCTTATATAGACAGGTGTGTGCCTGTCTAAATCATGTCCAATCAATTAAATTTACCACAGGTGGACTCCAATCAAGTTGTAGAAACATCTCAAGGATGATCAATGGAAACAGGATGCACCTGAGCTCACTTTCGAGTCTCATAGCAAAGGGTCTGAACACTTAAGTAAATATATTGGCAAAAATTTCTAAAAACCTGTTTTGGGTTTGTCATTGTGGGGTACTGTGATGTCATTATGGGGTATTGTGATGTCATTGTGAGGTATTGTATGTAGATTGATGAGGGCGAAAAATTATTCAATTTTAGAATAAGGCTGTAACGTAACAAAATGTGGAAAAGGTGAAGGTGTCTGAATACTTTGCGAATGCACTGTATATCGCTGGCAGAGTTTTCTACCGCTGGCAGGGGTTTCTTCCACTGGCAGAGTTTTCTACCATTGGCAGTTTTGTACACAGTCATGTGATACGTGTTATAGAAAATTTCAATCTAAGAGGAGTACATGGGAGGCACTATACTGTGTGTCTGCAGGTGTGTATCTGGTAATAAAAAAACACTGATACAGGTGCCCCTCCACCCTCTGGTGGGATGGATCATGTCTACAGAGAAACCTAGATTAAATTACTTAGATTTGTGTGTATTGGGTCTATGTTGTGAAATTGTTAGATATTACTTGTTAGATATTACTGCACTGTCGCAGCTAGAAACACAAGCATTTTGCTACACCTGCAATAATATCTGCTAAACATGTGTATGTGACCAATAAAATGTGATTCGATTCGATCCTGTTTATCAAATGTGCTTTTGGCTGGGGTCAAAATGACTCCAAAGGATTTGAATTTGTTAAAAGTCCATTTTGATACAGAAACACTAAACCATGATTTAGATTTATTAAGAAAAAGTTCATTGACAAAGTCATGAAAAATTGGAAGAATTTAATAAACCACCTTTTGGCTATGATCAAAGATATGCCTCTGGGGTCAAAATGACCCATGTCAAATGTGTTTGGTGTAAAGTTTATTTAAAATTTTCACTCATTAAACACGAATCAATCAACACATGCTTCTCTTTTAACGACTTAATATAATATTCAACTTTTATGAAATAAATGAAAAATAAACGTTTGGTTCCTCAACTGCGTTGCCCACTCCAGTCAGCAGATGGCGATGTGCGTCTTTTAGGTTCAGGCGATGTTGCCAGTGGGACGAATAATCTAGTGGACGGGACGCTCCTTCAACAACAACAGCTAATCAGACACCTCTGTAGTTTTCTAGCAAACATAGCTACAACATTCACGCTCTTTACACTGTTTTGGTGTATATTAGTCGCTGTGTATTAAACACACTTCTGTCGTATGTACTTGTTGGCCCGTTTAATTATATATTTACGTTGTTTGTCAGCTAGCTGGTTTAGAACTAGGCTAGTCGCTAATGCTAGCTAGCTAACATCCCCGACCATGAGTTCACTAAGTTACTCTCCTCCTGCTAAAGAAGATGTGGTCTGCTGGACGGAGAAAGAAGTTCTCGTTAAAGAGGAAGAGGAAGCTGTCACACTACAAAAACAAGTAGAGGGTGAGGCTGTTACCGTGAAAGAAGAAGAGAAAGACGTTTCAGTGAAAGAAAAGGAAGATGCGTTCAGAGTGAAAGAGGAGGAGGCTGTTACAGTAAAAGAAGAGGAGGAGAAAGAGGAGGATGCAGTTTTTGGAGTGAAAGAGGAGGAGATTACTGTCACATTGGAGGACGAAGAGGAGGTTGGAGATTTGTTTAACACCAGTAAGTACCGTCTCTGCAGTCGTTGAACCAATATGCATTAAAGGGCTTCTACACTTTAATGTTGTTCTGTAGGAATGGCTGAAGCTACACTGTAACGTGTAGAACATCAAGAGTGGACCATCAACAAAACGTTAACAATTGATCAATTGATCATTGACTGCCTGAAATACTGTAGTCCTCAATATCTCCTATTAGATTAGCCCAATATGTAGTCTTAAAGGGGCAATCAGCAGTTGTTACATCCATTTTGGGACTTATACATTAATGATATGTACCCATTGTTTCTTGAAGAATTCACTTATAAATGCCTCATGAGCTTAGTTCAACTGTCGTACCCCATCAGAACCCAAAATATAAGCTTTTTTTAATTCCAATGTTTGTCAGTAAATATTAACAAACACTGTATATCCTCAAAACATGGTTAAAGCTAGAATGTTGATATCATGGATGGTTGCATTTCTCCAGCCCCATCCCTCAGCTTTTTACCGAAACGGGCAGGGAGTATGCTTTGTTATTGTTTCTACTGCTGATTGCTGCCCCCGTTACTCCTCAAGGTCCATGGACTGTATGTTATTTTCAGAGGTAGACTGGCTCTGGCAGGTAAAATAGTCAAATAATTCACCTAAATGTGAATCGATTCTCAATTGCGATACGTTTCTAGAAACATAAATTGCTGTACTTTCATATCACATCAAAATAATTTCACACAATACTTCGATATCACATCAAAATAGGTAACCAGTCGCGATGCCCCAAAAGGTTAACCAAATTAGTTTCTCGTCATTTCTCCTTCCTTCAGGCTTCTTTTTCTTCTTTGGACTTTATATGGCGGTTGGTAACCACCTTTAAGGTGTATTACCACCCTCAACTGGACTGGAGAGTGGACCTCAGTTCATCTTTTAATCACCCACGTGCGTATATACCAAGACAGTCGTGAAGAGGACACAACAAAACCTTTTCCCCCTCAGGAGACTGAAAAGATTTGGCATGGGTCCCCAGATCCTCAAAAGGTAATAAAGCTGCAACATCAAGAGCATCCTGACCGGTTGCATCACCGCCTGGTATGGCAACTGCTCGGCATCTGAACGTAAGGCGCTAAATAGGGTAGTGCGAACGGCCCAGTACATCACTGTGGCCAAGCTTCCTGCCATCCAGGAACTATTTAATAGGCGGTGTCAGAGGAAAGCCCACAAAATTGTCAGAGACTCCAGTCACCCAAGTCATAGTCTATTTTCTTTGCTACCGCACGGCAAACGGTACCGGAGCGCCAAGTCTAGGACCAATAGTCTCCTCAACAGCTTCTACCCCCAAGCCATAAGACTGCTGAACAATTCATAAAATCGCCACTGGACAATTTACATTGACCCCCCCACCCCCTTCCCTTTTGTGCACGGCTACTACTCACTGGTTGTTTGTTACCTATGCATAGTCCCTACGCCCCCACCTTCATGTACAGATTACCTCAACTATCCTGTATCCCCGCACACTGACTCTGTACCGGTGCCCGCTGTATATAGCCTCGTTATTGTCATTGTGTTACTTTTTATTATTACTTTTTATTTTAGTCTACTTGGTAAACATTTTCTTCTTCTTGAACTGCACTGTTGGTTAAGGGCTTATAAGTAAAGCATTTCACGGTAAAGTCTAAGTTGGTGTCTTGACCGATTGGTAAAAAACAGTTTGACATAAAACACAATTTATATATATATATATATATTTTTATGTTTCTGACACCCCTCCCCAGAGGTGTCTCATTATTGGGATTCATTGCTGATTCCTACCTGTAGCTCACTATGAGGTGTCTAGTGATACAGGTTAAGGGCCCTGTTGGAGATTGGTGGTTGGTAGCGAAGTCGAGGGAACAAGCAGGGTTGGACACGGCCATGTTATTATCCCACACACAGTCTCTGTGGTTCATATGAACCCCATTCCTGGGAATTAGATTTGATTACAAATCGCCCCCGTCTGTTACCACAGAAGGCTTCCATCTGTCCCATTCCCAGCTAGGTTACGAGGTGCTTTGTCGCCAGTACCTATGACTGGTTGATAGGGGAAACCTCCATGCTTATTATAGAAAAAGTAATTAGGGGAAAACTATTTAGTAAACTGAAATAAAATAACAAACCTGTTTGAAAAATGAAAACTATTGCAAAACTATCTTTGACTCCAAAACTAAAATAGCCTAAAATAATAACCAGCATGAATTATGTTAAGTTTGAATAATTTCAATCTTAACTTTGGGCAAAAATAGAATTGTGTTTTAAATATTTTTTATGTGGTTTTAAAGCTTCTGAACCTGGTGGCTGGTAAAGGCTGCAATGGGATGGCAATGTTTCAAATAGACCTAGCTTGTGTATCACTATCACTAGCTATCACCAGAAATACTTTAAGAAATGAGGATATTGGAAACTCCTTTCGATTTGTATTAACAGCTTAAAGAAAAGAACATTGGCATGAATTACCCTCTGTGAACAAGAAGCACAACATTATAAATATTTTCAAAGATGTGAGATAATTAACTTGTTCTCTGTAATATCGTATAGCTTTGCAATCGTGACATTACGTACTTTTAAGGAAAATAGGCATGTTTCTCGACTCATACCCTGACTTTAAAACGGGATTTCGTGAGAATTAGCTTAGGAACTGCGTGTCACAGCATGACAATGTGAACGTGATTGTTCGACCGTCTCTTGGACGGGCGTTATATAGGCTTTAACCTATTTCTGGAATAGTTTTTATTTGAAAACGTTTTTGTTTACTTGCCCGCCTATTGAATTTGGAATGCACTGTACTGTTCATCTCTGAAACTCACTGAGATAATTCCTTTGTTACAGCAGTAGCAATACAGGGATATAACATCTACAGAAAAGACAGGAATGCTTATGGGGGAGGTGTTGCTGTATGCAACGCATTCGGAAAGTTTTCAGACCCCTTGACCTTTTCCACATTTTGTTACGTTAAAGCCTTATTCTAAAATGTATTAAATTATTCCCCCCCCCCCCCCCCCTTTCATTTAGCTAATTTATTTGGCACACCTGCATTTGGGGAGTTTCTCCCATCCTTCTCTGTAGATCCTCTCTAGCTCTGTCAAGTTGGATGGGGAACATCACTGCACAGCTATTTTCAGGTCTCTCCAGAGATGTTAGATCGGGCTCAAGTTCGGGCTCTGGCTATGTCACTCAAGGACATTCAGAAACTTCTACCGAAGCCACTCCTGCGTTGTCTTGGTTGTGCGCTTAAGGTTGTTGTCCTGTTGGACGGTGAAACTTCACCCCCAGTCTAAGGTCCTGAGCACTCTGGAGCAGGTCTTTCATCAACGATCTCTGCACTTTGCTCTGTTAATATTTCCCTGGATCCTGACTAGTCTCCCAGTCCCTGCTGCTGAAAAACATCCCCACAGTATCATGCTGCCACCACCATGCTTCACCGTAGGGATGGTGCCAGGTTTCCTCCAGACGTGACTCTTGGCATTCAGGCCAAAGAGTTCGATCTTGGTTTCATCAAGCCAGAGAATCTTGTTTCTCATGGTCTTAGAGTCTTAAGGGGCCTTTTGTCAAACTCCAAGCAGGCTGTCATGTGCCTTTTACTAAGTGGCTTCCGTCTGGCCACTCTACCATAAAGGTCTGATTGGTGGAGTGCTGCAGAGATGGTTGTCCTTCTGGAAGGTTCTCTCATCTCCACAGAGGAACTCTGGAGCTCTGTCAGAGTGACCATCAGGTTTTTGGTCACCTCCCTGACCAAGGCCCTTCTCCCCCAATCGCTCAGTTTGGCCAGGTGACCAGCTCTAGGAAGAGTATTCCATTTAAGAATGATGGAGGCCACTGTGTTCTTGGGGACATTCAATGCTGCAGAATTTGTTATGGTACCCTTCCCCAGATCTGTGCCTCGACACAATGCTGTCTCTGAGCTCTAAGGACAATTCCTTCGACCTCATTGCTTGGTTTTTGCTCTGACATGCACTGTCAACTCTGGGACCTTATATAGATAGACAGGTGTGTGCCTTCCAAATCATGTCCAATCAATTGAATTTACTACAGGTGGACTCCGAACAAGTTGTAGATACATCTCAAGGATGATTAATGGAAACAGGATGCAACTGAAAGCAATTTCGAGTCTCATAGCAAAGGGTCTGAATACTTATGTAAATAAGGTATTTCTGTTTTTTACCTGTTATCACTTTTTCATTATTGTGTGTAGATTAATGAGGATTCTATTTTTTTAAATCCATTTTAAAATAAAGCTGTAACAAAATGTGGAAAAGGGGGAGGGGTCTGAACTTCATGAATGAACTCGGTTTTATTTAATTTATTTAACTCCCAATCACGGCCGGTTGTGACACAGCCTGGACTCGAACCGGTCTGTCTGTAGTGACGCCTCAAGCACTGAGATGCAGTGTCTTAGACCGCTGCGCCACTCAGGAGCCCCATAATCATGTTCTAGTGCTGTCCCCACCTAAAATAAATCTTGGTCAACCAAGAGTCGTCTGTTCTTTCTACCAATCGATTGGTTGAAATGTTATGTGTATTTTTCCATATATAGACACAACCTATGTGTTTTAATAAAATCAACTATATGGACGGAACTAGTCTGATGCTTTAAGCACGCTGTTTGATCAAATAATTAAGACACACAAATGACTCGAGCCAGAGATCAAGATAACCTAACCAGAAGGAGAAAAATTCTGCCGTTATGCGCCTGAAGTTTCCGGTAATGGGCTACACCAGCGGTCTGCAACCTCCATTTGGAGTGCCAAGTTATCTTACCATTTCAACTGATCTGCGTGCCAGTTACGATTTTCATAGATACATTTTACTGGAACAGTTTCATTTAATTTATAATAGTATCTCAAAATCATTGTCTGTGATTAATCTACATTCTATCTAAGTCTAAATGAAAATTATACAAATCTAAAAGTAACTTTTATTGCCATTGCCAACTATGTAAAAATAGTCTACATAAAGTCAACAAATAAAAACATTGCAGCCTGCAGGTAGAAAGTATCCTGATAAAAATAAATATCCTATAAATCACATTGGCTGATGGCCTGTCTACAACGAACTTGAAACATTGTATCAACTATCAACTGGGTCGGCCCAAAACTCAAGATAGCAAGCTTGCAACATTGTATAAAATATTCTGGGCCCTCAGAGTTTCCCTCGCCAGTGAGTTTGGGACAGACACAGCTGTCGGCTATTTGTGCAAAGAATAAGAAGTAATTAGGTATTTTATGACATTTCCACTGGATTAGAGCATTACATTTTTCCCTTTTATGCCGAGTGGTTATCGAAAGGGCGAGAGCTGGCAATATTTTACGAAAATACTTTGAGGAACTATTGTCATTCGCAATTGATTTTGATTAGACTTTGTTTACTTGCTGTTGGAGGTGAAGAAAATTATTTTGAGAAGCTCCACAACTCATTAGTGGTTGTGCTGACAAACTGCCTGGGAGCTCCTCAGTGGTGAAACTTCTCCTCCTTCAATCAGTGGTGAACCAGGTGGAACAAATCTTCCAGGCAATCTGGGCGTGCCAGCACCTGGCTCTGCTGTTGTCTTTAGACCGCAGTGAAAGGAGCATTTATAACACCACAAGACCAAGGAAACGTCATCTTTGTGATCAAGGTGACTGTGCAAGTCCAAGCCCTCCACAAAACTGTGAAAGACAGCCGGTAAGCGCCATATTGGCCATGCTTGGCTAGACTGACTTAAGCAGTGCACTGCTAATGATACTCTGGAAAACACAGACTCTTAACTCTTAACGTTGATAGGACTTTTGCAGTGGTATTTATAACTTCAAATGTTGTTTGTGGGGTATAAAGGAAAAGTAAGAAGAGCCAAATTCATTGTTGACAAAGAACTTGTTTGAAATGGTTAAAAGTAATTTAAACTTTGTAGAAATCTTAGTAAACCAAGTTCTTAATTCAGTAACAAATGTATAGTCTAAAAAATCTTTGGCTAAAAAATGTAAGATTTGTCTACTTAAAACTACTGATTAGAAAATAAATGTAATTTTTTACTACTAAAAATATTTTGAATGTATTTGGCTAAAATGCAAATTTAGATAAAAATATACTGATTCTGCTCATTTGATTAAAAATGGTGGGTTTCTATTTTGGGAAACTTTGCTTAAAAGTGGAAACCTTGTATTTTATAATGGCAGAAATGTGTTTTATAATGGCAGAAATGTGTTTATCTGAGGTGAATGTGGATAATTTTGTGTATTTAATTAGGCTGTCGGCGGACATGGGGTAGGGGGTAACGATTCTTGATCGTAATCCTTTCCAGCCCTCTGTAATCGATGTAAGGACTGAAGTTTGGGTCAGAGACAGAGAGACAAGGGATGCGTTTAGACAGGCAGCCCAATTATGATATTTTTTCAACTAATTGGTCTTTTGACCAATCACATTAGATATTTTCGCATCAGCTCTTTTTCAGAGCATATCTGATTGCTCAAAAGACCAATTACTCAAAAAAATGACTGAATTGGGCAGCCTGTCTCAATGAAGCCATAGAAACCTGGACATGCTCCAACTGAAATGTTCCCTCCTGTCAGTACTGATGTTGAATGGCATTAAACACACTTTTTTTGTTCTCCCATCCCCTGTGGGTTTGTTGAATGAAACTCCAGCACACTGGTAGCACTAAAGACGTGTGAGTATAACTTTTCCAGGTGAGTTGAACCTGCCTGTGGGTGCGGTGGGGATATTCCTGGGAGGTTTCATATTCACAAATGGTCTAATTCAAAACCTAACTTTTTTCACTTTATAAATGAATTTAAACAATATGGCAACACTTTAACTAAAATGAAAAACAAAAAGGCAATTAAAACTTGTATTATTAATGAATATGATTTGTTTGTTTAGGATTCCTGGCAATGTAAATAGTTTGTTTGTATGCTTGTTTGCATGTGACTATTCCTCTTTTGTTTGTTGATATTTGTTAATAAAAATATATAAAAATAAATAATAAAAGATAGAGCATGACGCTTGCAACGCAGTGACCACCCATAAGTAAATGACAGCAGGTTTTATTGTAAGTCGCTTTGGATAAAAGCGTCTGATGAATGACATATATTCTTTTTATATATTCACTTACTTGCTATACAATGTAGAGAGAAAAAGGGTCAATTCAAGAGGGAGCTACGAAATTCAGGTCCAAACGTCGTATTCTTGGCCTGATGTCATTAGAAATTACATAGAATTAATCATTAGCTTTTTCTCTACAATATTATAACATTCATATACTTGTACTTGACAGTGTTAATAAAATATTAACGATCATTTGCTATGACCATTGCTAGTTTAGACTGCACCGCACTTGGTTGTATGTGTTCCATATTTGGTGTTGTGAGGTTAAATTCTCAGAGTAAATCGTCGGTAACTTTTCAACCATTTATGGTAGAGACATTGAGTTTAGACTATTGTTTTCTGACATAATGTTCTATTGATTGGGCATATTTGTAAACCTTGAATGAATTAATAATTTTATGGGTGTACACCCTATATATTTTTGGCTATTTTGCCACCAGATGCTTTCCTATATCGTTGGTGTAATATAAAATACAAATACCAAATATTGTGTTTTATAAAGTCACTAGCTAGGTTGGAAGAATGAGACAAACAAGGTGATTTTTTTTTATTGTGTTTAACTCCTGAAAGTATAGTCTTTGCCACAGTGGGCTATAAACTATTTTGGAGGACATATTGACCAAATTCAGACGAGGGCCACAGCCCACGGAAGAAAGCACTAATGGATCTACACTACCGGTCAAAAGTTTTAGAACACCTACTAATTCAAGGGTTTTTCTTTATTTTTACTATTTTCTACATTGAAGAAAAATAGTGAAGACATCAAAACGATGAAATAACACACACACTCTGATGTTACGGTTTGTTGTTGGTTTCTTTTTGTTTTGTAGGTTTCACATAAAGAAAGGTGTGGAACTCAGAGCACGCTGCGCCTTGGTCCGTCTCTACACACAGCCGTGACAGAAGATTCCACCACGACAGGACCAAGCAGCGTGCCCGGGAGGAGATGGCATCCTGGTCTTTGGAGGCGATCGAGGAGAGAATATCCTGGACTTGGGAGGAAGTCTTGGCAAGACACGAAAGGAAGCAGACCCAAGGAGAGAAGGGAGAACAGCAACGACGCCGGGGTTCGCGGCCACAAGGAAAGCCCAAAGAACAGGCCCAATTTTTTGGGGGGGTGGCACACGGGGTGGTCGGCGGAGCCGAGGAATGAGCCAGAGACCGTCAGAGAGTCAAAGGAGGAACTCGAAGAAAGATTCTGGAGGGAGGTGGTGGCGATGAGAGTGCTGCAGTGCGGGCGTGCTGAGGAGCGTGACACCAGTCTGGTGTCATCTGCACCGGTTTCACGCATCTGGCCTCCAGTGCGCCTCCCCAGTCCGGTACGTCCTGTGTCTCCTCCACGCACTCGCCCTGAAGTGTGTGTCACCGTTCCGGTACAATTTGTGCCGGCTCTACGCACCAGGTCTCCAGTGCGCCTCCACAGTCCGGTAAGTCCTGTGCCTGCTCCCCGCACTCGCCCTGAAGAGCGTGTCACCAGTCCGGTGCAACCTGTGCCGGCTCCATGCATCAAGCATACAGTGCGCCTCCCCAGTCCGGTAAGAGTGTCTGGCCCAGTGCTCCGGTTGTCTGATAGATGTGGAGAGTTAACACCTTTAGTTGCTCCACCTTTTTGCTGTTCTTCCTGTCTTTAAGTTTGGTGTGGGTTTTTCTTTTGTTTGCCTCTTCTTGGGCATATTTAGTGGGTCTCATGGTGGGTGTCTTTTAGGTCCCAGTTGTTGTTACTAGTCAACTTTCAGTGGACCCCCATAGTGTCTTTCAGAACCCCTCCTAAAACCTGTTTAGTTGTGGTTGTTGTCAATGACTCTTTGTTAGTTCCCTCTTCTGTTTGAGCAACATTTCTGGTTTTCCTGCTGGCGAATATAACAACAAACAATGGAGTAAAACAAGCTTATATTTTGGGTTGGATGTTGCATCCAATTGTTAATATTTTAATCGATGGCATTTCCTTAGAATGCTCATTAGTTTTTCAGTTGATAATCTTGTTTTTTATCCTCTTATGTTTGTTGTGGTAAATATGTTTATTTTCATTGTTTATTAGTATTTTCCTGTGAAGCCATTGGGTTGCATCCATGTCTGAAATGTGCTGTATAAATAAAGCTTGATTTGATTTGAACATATTGTAAAACAAGTGAACCCAATGACCAACCAATCAACAGACTCTTGCTAAACCAATGAACAAATATGTGCAAAAGAAACATATCTTGGTCCGTCTTAGTATGAAAAATAGTATAAATTCAGTATATCTCCCACTATGTTAAAATAGTGCATGGTATGTACGTTTAGTATCACTTTTTAACCAACACATTTGTTGAAGATGAAAATTTTTGAAATCAACAATACATCAAAGGATTCAACTATTAAACATTGAAACAAACAAATGGGTCAAACAGATCAATCCCACTTTTCAAGCCTGCTGAAGGCGTGGTGGAGTGGTAAACACCACCCCCGGCTCTACCAGGGGCTTGAGGTGGTCTCTCACAACTCTGCTTATGTCATGTTCTGTGGCCTTGCAGTTCCATTTCTTGACTGCCCCTGCAACACAGAAACACATTTAGTCATATTATATAAAACACAAAGTAATGGATTTGGAACATCTATGGCCTCAGTTACACCTGGCACCTAAATGTGACTTCTGTCATCTGATCACTCCAAGCTGCATTAGGTCTGGATGCACAAAAGTCACAATGTGTTCACATTAGGTTTAGATCTGCCAGGATGGGCATTGTGTTCGGAATTTGAGTCAGGCCACAGAATATGCATAAGCAATGTAAAGAGATGGGGTGAATGAGTGGGGAAAAGTACATTCTACACAAATGACCTTCATATTAACAATCAACTAATGTGTGTGCCTGAGGGGAAATTGACTTTCCTACTGACAAAATGGGTGAGAAATTACACCAAAACCAGTGGACAATTTGCACTGCTGCTGAAAAACATCTCCACAGCATGATGTTGCCACCACCATGCTTCACCGGGATGGTACCCATTTTCTCCAGACATGACACATGACATTCAGGCCAAAGAGTTGGTTTAATCAGACCAGAGAATCTTGTTTCTCATGATTAGAGTCCTTAAGGTGCCTTTTGGCAAACTCCAAGCGGGCTGTCATGTGCCTTTTACTGAGGAGTAGCTTCCGTCTGGTCTCTACCATAAAGGCCTGATTGTTGGAGTGCTGCAGAGATGATTGTCCTTCTGGAAGGTTCTCCCATCTCCACAGAGGAACTCTGGAGCTCTGTCAGAGTGACCATCGAGTTTATGGTCATCTCCCTGACCAAGGCCCTTCTCCCCCGATTGCTCAGTTTGGCCGGGCAGCTAGCTCTAGGAAGAGTCTTGGTGGTTCCAAACTTCTTCCATTTAAGAATGATGGAGTCCACTGTGTTCTTGAGGACTTTCAATGCTGCAGACATTTTTTGGTAGCTTTCCCCAGATCGGTGCCTCGACACTATCCTGTCTCAGTGCTCTAAGGACAATTCCTTTGACCTCATGGCTTGGTTTTTGCTCTGCCATGAACTGTGGGACCTTATATAGACAGGTGTGTGCCTGTCTAAATCATGTCCAATCAATTAAATTTACCACAGGTGGACTCCAATCAAGTTGTAGAAACATCTCAAGGATGATCAATGGAAACAGGATGCACCTGAGCTCACTTTCGAGTCTCATAGCAAAGGGTCTGAACACTTAAGTAAATATATTGGCAAAAATTTCTAAAAACCTGTTTTGGGTTTGTCATTGTGGGGTACTGTGATGTCATTATGGGGTATTGTGATGTCATTGTGAGGTATTGTATGTAGATTGATGAGGGCGAAAAATTATTCAATTTTAGAATAAGGCTGTAACGTAACAAAATGTGGAAAAGGTGAAGGTGTCTGAATACTTTGCGAATGCACTGTATATCGCTGGCAGAGTTTTCTACCGCTGGCAGGGGTTTCTTCCACTGGCAGAGTTTTCTACCATTGGCAGTTTTGTACACAGTCATGTGATACGTGTTATAGAAAATTTCAATCTAAGAGGAGTACATGGGAGGCACTATACTGTGTGTCTGCAGGTGTGTATCTGGTAATAAAAAAACACTGATACAGGTGCCCCTCCACCCTCTGGTGGGATGGATCATGTCTACAGAGAAACCTAGATTAAATTACTTAGATTTGTGTGTATTGGGTCTATGTTGTGAAATTGTTAGATATTACTTGTTAGATATTACTGCACTGTCGCAGCTAGAAACACAAGCATTTTGCTACACCTGCAATAATATCTGCTAAACATGTGTATGTGACCAATAAAATGTGATTCGATTCGATCCTGTTTATCAAATGTGCTTTTGGCTGGGGTCAAAATGACTCCAAAGGATTTGAATTTGTTAAAAGTCCATTTTGATACAGAAACACTAAACCATGATTTAGATTTATTAAGAAAAAGTTCATTGACAAAGTCATGAAAAATTGGAAGAATTTAATAAACCACCTTTTGGCTATGATCAAAGATATGCCTCTGGGGTCAAAATGACCCATGTCAAATGTGTTTGGTGTAAAGTTTATTTAAAATTTTCACTCATTAAACACGAATCAATCAACACATGCTTCTCTTTGAACGACTTAATATAATATTCAACTTTTATGAAATAAATGAAAAATAAACGTTTGGTTCCTCAACTGCGTTGCCCACTCCAGTCAGCAGATGGCGATGTGCGTCTTTTAGGTTCAGGCGATGTTGCCAGTGGGACGAATAATCTAGTGGACGGGACGCTCCTTCAACAACAACAGCTAATCAGACACCTCTGTAGTTTTCTAGCAAACATAGCTACAACATTCACGCTCTTTACACTGTTTTGGTGTATATTAGTCGCTGTGTATTAAACACACTTCTGTCGTATGTACTTGTTGGCCCGTTTAATTATATATTTACGTTGTTTGTCAGCTAGCTGGTTTAGAACTAGGCTAGTCGCTAATGCTAGCTAGCTAACATCCCCGACCATGAGTTCACTAAGTTACTCTCCTCCTGCTAAAGAAGATGTGGTCTGCTGGACGGAGAAAGAAGTTCTCGTTAAAGAGGAAGAGGAAGCTGTCACACTACAAAAACAAGTAGAGGGTGAGGCTGTTACCGTGAAAGAAGAAGAGAAAGACGTTTCAGTGAAAGAAAAGGAAGATGCGTTCAGAGTGAAAGAGGAGGAGGCTGTTACAGTAAAAGAAGAGGAGGAGAAAGAGGAGGATGCAGTTTTTGGAGTGAAAGAGGAGGAGATTACTGTCACATTGGAGGACGAAGAGGAGGTTGGAGATTTGTTTAACACCAGTAAGTACCGTCTCTGCAGTCGTTGAACCAATATGCATTAAAGGGCTTCTACACTTTAATGTTGTTCTGTAGGAATGGCTGAAGCTACACTGTAACGTGTAGAACATCAAGAGTGGACCATCAACAAAACGTTAACAATTGATCAATTGATCATTGACTGCCTGAAATACTGTAGTCCTCAATATCTCCTATTAGATTAGCCCAATATGTAGTCTTAAAGGGGCAATCAGCAGTTGTTACATCCATTTTGGGACTTATACATTAATGATATGTACCCATTGTTTCTTGAAGAATTCACTTATAAATGCCTCATGAGCTTAGTTCAACTGTCGTACCCCATCAGAACCCAAAATATAAGCTTTTTTTAATTCCAATGTTTGTCAGTAAATATTAACAAACACTGTATATCCTCAAAACATGGTTAAAGCTAGAATGTTGATATCATGGATGGTTGCATTTCTCCAGCCCCATCCCTCAGCTTTTTACCGAAACGGGCAGGGAGTATGCTTTGTTATTGTTTCTACTGCTGATTGCTGCCCCCGTTACTCCTCAAGGTCCATGGACTGTATGTTATTTTCAGAGGTAGACTGGCTCTGGCAGGTAAAATAGTCAAATAATTCACCTAAATGTGAATCGATTCTCAATTGCAATACGTTTCTAGAAACATAAATTGCTGTACTTTCATATCACATCAAAATAATTTCACACAATACTTCGATATCACATCAAAATAGGTAACCAGTCGCGATGCCCCAAAAGGTTAACCAAATTAGTTTCTCGTCATTTCTCCTTCCTTCAGGCTTCTTTTTCTTCTTTGGACTTTATATGGCGGTTGGTAACCACCTTTAAGGTGTATTACCACCCTCAACTGGACTGGAGAGTGGACCTCAGTTCATCTTTTAATCACCCACGTGCGTATATACCAAGACAGTCGTGAAGAGGACACAACAAAACCTTTTCCCCCTCAGGAGACTGAAAAGATTTGGCATGGGTCCCCAGATCCTCAAAAGGTAATAAAGCTGCAACATCAAGAGCATCCTGACCGGTTGCATCACCGCCTGGTATGGCAACTGCTCGGCATCTGAACGTAAGGCGCTAAATAGGGTAGTGCGAACGGCCCAGTACATCACTGTGGCCAAGCTTCCTGCCATCCAGGAACTATTTAATAGGCGGTGTCAGAGGAAAGCCCACAAAATTGTCAGAGACTCCAGTCACCCAAGTCATAGTCTATTTTCTTTGCTACCGCACGGCAAACGGTACCGGAGCGCCAAGTCTAGGACCAATAGTCTCCTCAACAGCTTCTACCCCCAAGCCATAAGACTGCTGAACAATTCATAAAATCGCCACTGGACAATTTACATTGACCCCCCCACCCCCTTCCCTTTTGTGCACGGCTACTACTCACTGGTTGTTTGTTACCTATGCATAGTCCCTACGCCCCCACCTTCATGTACAGATTACCTCAACTATCCTGTATCCCCGCACACTGACTCTGTACCGGTGCCCGCTGTATATAGCCTCGTTATTGTCATTGTGTTACTTTTTATTATTACTTTTTATTTTAGTCTACTTGGTAAACATTTTCTTCTTCTTGAACTGCACTGTTGGTTAAGGGCTTATAAGTAAAGCATTTCACGGTAAAGTCTAAGTTGGTGTCTTGACCGATTGGTAAAAAACAGTTTGACATAAAACACAATTTATATATATATATATATATTTTTATGTTTCTGACACCCCTCCCCAGAGGTGTCTCATTATTGGGATTCATTGCTGATTCCTACCTGTAGCTCACTATGAGGTGTCTAGTGATACAGGTTAAGGGCCCTGTTGGAGATTGGTGGTTGGTAGCGAAGTCGAGGGAACAAGCAGGGTTGGACACGGCCATGTTATTATCCCACACACAGTCTCTGTGGTTCATATGAACCCCATTCCTGGGAATTAGATTTGATTACAAATCGCCCCCGTCTGTTACCACAGAAGGCTTCCATCTGTCCCATTCCCAGCTAGGTTACGAGGTGCTTTGTCGCCAGTACCTATGACTGGTTGATAGGGGAAACCTCCATGCTTATTATAGAAAAAGTAATTAGGGGAAAACTATTTAGTAAACTGAAATAAAATAACAAACCTGTTTGAAAAATGAAAACTATTGCAAAACTATCTTTGACTCCAAAACTAAAATAGCCTAAAATAATAACCAGCATGAATTATGTTAAGTTTGAATAATTTCAATCTTAACTTTGGGCAAAAATAGAATTGTGTTTTAAATATTTTTTATGTGGTTTTAAAGCTTCTGAACCTGGTGGCTGGTAAAGGCTGCAATGGGATGGCAATGTTTCAAATAGACCTAGCTTGTGTATCACTATCACTAGCTATCACCAGAAATACTTTAAGAAATGAGGATATTGGAAACTCCTTTCGATTTGTATTAACAGCTTAAAGAAAAGAACATTGGCATGAATTACCCTCTGTGAACAAGAAGCACAACATTATAAATATTTTCAAAGATGTGAGATAATTAACTTGTTCTCTGTAATATCGTATAGCTTTGCAATCGTGACATTACGTACTTTTAAGGAAAATAGGCATGTTTCTCGACTCATACCCTGACTTTAAAACGGGATTTCGTGAGAATTAGCTTAGGAACTGCGTGTCACCGCATGACAATGTGAACGTGATTGTTCGACCGTCTCTTGGACGGGCGTTATATAGGCTTTAACCTATTTCTGGAATAGTTTTTATTTGAAAACGAAAACGTTTTTGTTTACTTGCCCGCCTATTGAATTTGGAATGCACTGTACTGTTCATCTCTGAAACTCACTGAGATAATTCCTTTGTTACAGCAGTAGCAATACAGGGATATAACATCTACAGAAAAGACAGGAATGCTTATGGGGGAGGTGTTGCTGTATGCAGCGCATTCGGAAAGTTTTCAGACCCCTTGACCTTTTCCACATTTTGTTACGTTAAAGCCTTATTCTAAAATGTATTAAATTATTCCCCCCCCCCCCCCCCCCCCCCCCCTTTCATTTAGCTAATTTATTTGGCACACCTGCATTTGGGGAGTTTCTCCCATCCTTCTCTGTAGATCCTCTCTAGCTCTGTCAAGTTGGATGGGGAACATCACTGCACAGCTATTTTCAGGTCTCTCCAGAGATGTTAGATCGGGCTCAAGTTCGGGCTCTGGCTATGTCACTCAAGGACATTCAGAAACTTCTACCGAAGCCACTCCTGCGTTGTCTTGGTTGTGCGCTTAAGGTTGTTGTCCTGTTGGACGGTGAAACTTCACCCCCAGTCTAAGGTCCTGAGCACTCTGGAGCAGGTCTTTCATCAACGATCTCTGCACTTTGCTCTGTTAATATTTCCCTGGATCCTGACTAGTCTCCCAGTCCCTGCTGCTGAAAAACATCCCCACAGTATCATGCTGCCACCACCATGCTTCACCATAGGGATGGTGCCAGGTTTCCTCCAGACGTGACTCTTGGCATTCAGGCCAAAGAGTTCGATCTTGGTTTCATCAAGCCAGAGAATCTTGTTTCTCATGGTCTTAGAGTCTTAAGGGGCCTTTTGTCAAACTCCAAGCAGGCTGTCATGTGCCTTTTACTAAGTGGCTTCCGTCTGGCCACTCTACCATAAAGGTCTGATTGGTGGAGTGCTGCAGAGATGGTTGTCCTTCTGGAAGGTTCTCTCATCTCCACAGAGGAACTCTGGAGCTCTGTCAGAGTGACCATCAGGTTTTTGGTCACCTCCCTGACCAAGGCCCTTCTCCCCCAATCGCTCAGTTTGGCCAGGTGACCAGCTCTAGGAAGAGTATTCCATTTAAGAATGATGGAGGCCACTGTGTTCTTGGGGACATTCAATGCTGCAGAATTTGTTATGGTACCCTTCCCCAGATCTGTGCCTCGACACAATGCTGTCTCTGAGCTCTAAGGACAATTCCTTCGACCTCATTGCTTGGTTTTTGCTCTGACATGCACTGTCAACTCTGGGACCTTATATAGATAGACAGGTGTGTGCCTTCCAAATCATGTCCAATCAATTGAATTTACTACAGGTGGACTCCGAACAAGTTGTAGATACATCTCAAGGATGATTAATGGAAACAGGATGCAACTGAAAGCAATTTCGAGTCTCATAGCAAAGGGTCTGAATACTTATGTAAATAAGGTATTTCTGTTTTTTACCTGTTATCACTTTTTCATTATTGTGTGTAGATTAATGAGGATTCTATTTTTTTAAATCCATTTTAAAATAAAGCTGTAATGTAACAAAATGTGGAAAAGGGGGAGGGGTCTGAACTTCATGAATGAACTCGGTTTTATTTAATTTATTTAACTCCCAATCACGGCCGGTTGTGACACAGCCTGGACTCGAACCGGGGTGTCTGTAGTGACGCCTCAAGCACTGAGATGCAGTGTCTTAGACTGCTGCGCCACTCAGGAGCCCCATAATCATGTTCTAGTGCTGTCCCCACCTAAAATAAATCTTGGTCAACCAAGAGTCGTCTGTTCTTTCTACCAATCGATTGTTTGAAATGTTATGTGTATTTTTCCATATATAGACACAACCTATGTGTTTTAATAAAATCAACTATATGGACGGAACTGGTCTGATGCTTTAAGCACGCTGTTTGATCAAATAATTAAGACACACAAATGACTCGAGCCAGAGATCAAGATAACCTAACCAGAAGGAGAAAAATTCTGCCGTTATGCGCCTGAAGTTTCCGGTAATGGGCTACACCAGCGGTCTGCAACCTCCATTTGGAGTGCCAAGTTATCTTACCATTTCTACTGATCTGCGTGCCAGTTACGATTTTCATAGATACATTTTACTGGAACAGTTTCATTTAATTTATAATAGTATCTCAAAATCATTGTCTGTGATTAATCTACATTCTATCTAAGTCTAAATGAAAATTATACAAATCTAAAAGTAACTTTTATTGCCATTGCCAACTATGTAAAAATAGTCTACATAAAGTCAACAAATAAAAACATTGCAGCTTGCAGGTAGAAAGTATCCTGATAAAAATAAATATCCTATAAATCACATTGGCTGATGGCCTGTCTACAACGAACTTGAAACATTGTATCAACTATCAACTGGGTCGGCCCAAAACTCAAGATAGCAAGCTTGCAACATTGTATAAAATATTCTGGGCCCTCAGAGTTTCCCTCGCCAGTGAGTTTGGGACAGACACAGCTGTCGGCTATTTGTGCAAAGAATAAGAAGTAATTAGGTATTTTATGACATTTCCACTGGATTAGAGCATTACATTTTTCCCTTTTATGCCGAGTATCGAAAGGGCGAGAGCTGGCAATATTTTACGAAAATACTTTGAGGAACTATTGTCATTCGCAATTGATTTTGATTAGACTTTGTTTACTTGCTGTTGGAGGTGAAGAAAATTATTTTGAGAAGCTCCACAACTCATTAGTGGTGGTGCGTTAAGACAATCAGAAATACTATCAGACATTCCCAAATGGGCACATTTATAGGCCTACATTTGCGCGCAGGCCAGGTAGACTAATCCTACTGCTATCAAATCAAAATGTATTTGTCACGTGCGCCAAATACAACAGGTGTAGACCTTACAGTGAAATGCTGACTTACAGGCTCTAACCAACAGTGCAATTTCTAAGTTTAAAAAATGCACTCTACCTACGTAACATTTAGTTTCCTTATATTACGCTGGGAAAACAGTTTTCATGGGCACAGAAATACTAAATAATTTCAGAGTTTGCTAAATCCAATGGTTCTAACCGAGAGTCACCTTAAATTTGTTGACAACACCCAAATGGATACTGTCATTAACGCGGTTCTTCAATAATTACACATAATACTTAATACTGTAGCTGTTTTGTTACAGTCACATGTTCAACTATCATCAGCTGATCCAGGAAATAATTTTCTGAATGACAGTCACATGACAAACATCACGACATGCAACAACAACCAAAGTGCTTCTTCATTCATTATTCTGGTAAATACAGTTATGCCGTGCTCCATGTTGGATCCAACATCCCTAACAAATTGATGTTTATAATGTGTTTTTGTCTGCTTGATTTACAATAGGGTCTTGTTAGTCTGTTTGCACACAGAGATACTTAGCTCATGTGTAGAGAACTGTTCCTTGATGGATAGGCTATTGTACAACACACAGAGCTATTTTCCTTAATTCATGACATTTAGAATGACAACACATTACAGAGTACTCTAGTGGGATTATTGACTAAATTATCTGGTGATCAGGTTATGTCATGACAAAAACATTTTAGTTTCCATGTTTCACCTGAAATATTAAATTATATATAGTCATAGGTCTATGTTGTTAGGTGAAGTTATGGGTCCTACAGTAGGTCTATGTTATAGTTATGGGTCCTACAGTAGGTCTATGTTGTTGTTAGGTGAAGTTATGGGTCCTACAGTAGGTCTGTTATTGTTGGGTGAAGTTATGGGTCCTACAGTAGGTCTATGTTGTTGTTAGGAGAAGTTATGTTAAACACTTAGTGGACAAACCCTCATTGTCAGGCTGATGGCAAAGCTAGTCAAATAGCATTTTAAGTGTTTTTTTAAAAGTATTAAGCAGTTGATTTGCAACAGTAGCACAAAGATTATATTAAGCAGGACATTCAAATGAGGTTTACAATTATAATCCAAAAGTAATGTGAAATGGACTCATAAGCAACCTGGAAATGGAGGCTATATTTGCTGTCAGCCTGTGACAAATCCCCTGAGTTTTCCCCCACAGTGGTGAATTAGTGAATAGACACAGAGCTTAATGTGAGTTTCCTTGAGTAGCACTCCTGATCTTGCGCTGATAGTGTGCTGTAATATTCAGAATACATCGTTAAAAACTAAAATCTTGGCTCACCATTTTTGTTCCAGGGAGATATACTACATCCATAACTAGTAGTTTCCTCATTAGCAGATATACTACATCCATAACTAGTGGTTTCCTCATTAGCAGATATACTACATCCATAACTAGTTGTTTCCTCATTACCAGATATACTACATCCATAACTAGTGGTTTCCTCATTACCAGATATACTACATCCATAACTAGTGGTTTCCTCATTAGCAGATATACTACATCCATAACTAGTGGTTTCCTCATTAGCAGATATACTACATCCATAACTAGTGGTTTCCTCATTAGCAGATATACCACATCCATAACTAGTGGTTTCCTCATTAGCAGATATACCACATCCATAACTAGTGGTTTCCTCATTAGCAGATATACTACATCCATAACTAGTGGTTTCCTCATTAGCAGATATACTACATCCATAGCTAGTGGTTTCCTCATTACCAGATATACTACATCCATAACTAGTGGTTTCCTCATTACCAGATATACTACATCCATATCTAGTGGTTTCCTCATTACCAGATATACTACATCCATAACTAGTGGTTTCCTCATTACCAGATATACTACATCCATAGCTAGTGGTTTCCTCATTACCAGATATACTACATCCATAACTAGTGGTTTCCTCATTACCAGATATACTACATCCATAACTATCGGTTGCCTCATTAGCAAGGGGGAGTTTCTGCAACCAGATATACTACATCCATAACTAGTGGTTTCCTCATTACCTGATATACTGCATCCATAACTAGTGGTTTCCTCATTACCAGATATACTACATCCATAACTAGTGGTTTCCTCATTACCAGATATACCACATCCATAACTAGTGGTTTCCTCATTACCAGATATACTGCATCCATAACTAGTGGTTTCCTCATTACCAGATATACTACATCCATAACTATCGGTTTCCTCATTAGCAAGGAGGAGTTTCTGCAACCAGATATACTACATCCATAACTAGTGGTTTCCTCATAAGCAGATATACTACATCCATAACTAGTGGTTTCCTCATTAGCAGATATACTACATCCATAACTAGTGGTTTCCTCATTAGCAGATATACTACATCCATAACTAGTGGTTTCCTCATTAGCAGATATACTACATCCATAACTAGTGGTTTCCTCATTAGCAGATATACTACATCCATAACTAGTTCTTTCCTCATTACCAGATATACTACATCCATAACTTGTGGTTTCCTCATTACCAGATATACTACATCCATAACTAGTGGTTTCCTCTTTACCAGATATACTACATCCATAACTAGTGGTTTCCTCTTTACCAGATATACTACATCCATAACTAGTGGTTTCCTCTTTACCAGATATACTACATCCATAACTAGTGGTTTCCTCATTACCAGATATACTCATCCATAACTAGTGGTTTCCTCATTACCAGATATACTACATCCATAACTCGTGGTTTCCTCATTAGCAGATATACTACATCCATAACTAGTGGTTTCCTCATTAGCAGGGAGGAGTTTCTGCAATCAAATTGTATGCGCTTTGCCCTCGTGCCGCAATTTTAGCAAACGCAGAAAGGGGCCTATATTGGAGACAAAAAAATGTATTTCTGGTTACTACTAATGTGAAAACAAGACAAAATATGAATGTTGCTAACTTGACTGTCTTAATTGTCAAATAATTGAACAGGCGTCAATTGTTGTACAACTTCATGGGTATGCTCTGGGCATCACCTTTTACCTCAAATAAACAGTGGATTTCTGCTGTTGTGGGCCTTAACCGTCTGTCTGACTTTGTCATTCACACAGGAGAGAGACGGGACAATCGTGGATCCTTTGTGGAGCCTCAACAACATGATGCTGACGAGGCAGAGAAAAGTCTCTCCACATCAGAACACCTCAAGAAACACCAGCAGAGACCCACAGGGAATAAGTCTCACCACTGCTCTGACTGTGGGAAAAGATTAAACTCTTCAGTAAAACTTAAAATACATCAAAGAATTCACACTGGAGAGAAACCTTTTGGCTGTGAGCAATGTGGGAAGAGTTTTAGTCGGCTACAAACCCTGAAATCACACCAGAGAATACACACTGGTGAGAAACCTTATAGCTGTAATCAATGTGGGAAGAGTTTTACTCAGCTAAACAGCCTGATAGTACACCAGCGGACACACACAGGAGAAAAATCTTATAGCTGTAGTCAATGTGGGAGGAGTTTTTCTACATCTAGCTATCTAACTATACACCAGAGAACACACACAGGAGAGAAACCATATAGCTGTAATCAATGTGGGAAGAGTTTTACTCAGCTAAACAGCCTGATAGTACACCAGCGGACACACACAGGAGAGAAACCTTTTGGCTGTGATCAATGTGGAAAGAGTTTTGGTACATCTGGCTGCCTGAATACACACCAGAGAACACACACAGGAGAGAAACCTTATACCTGTGATCAATGTGGAAAGAGTTTTGGTACATCTGGCTCCCTGAATACACATCAGAGAACACATACAGGAGAGAAGTCTTATAGCTGTAGTCAGTGTGGGAAGAGTTTTACTCAGCTAAATAGCCTGATAGTACACCAGCGGACACACTCAGGAGAGAAACCTTATAGCTGTGAACAATGTGGGAAGAGTTTTACTACATCTAGCCAGCTGACTATACACCAGAGAACACACACAGGAGAGAAATCTTATAGCTGTGATCAATGTGGGAAGAGTTTTACTACATCTAGCCAGCTGACTATACACCAGAGAACACACACAGGACATAATCTTTATAGCTGTACTCAATGTGCGAAGAGTTTTTCTACATCTAGCTATCTAACTATACACCAGAGAACACACACAGGAGAGAAACCATTTAGTTGTAATCAATGTGGGAGGAGTTTTACTTGGCTAAACAGCCTGGTATCACACCAGAGAACACACACAGGAGAGAAACCTCACAGCTGTAATCAATGTGGGAAGAGATACTCTGATAAAAGATCTCTGACTAAACATCAGAAAATACATTGAGTTGTTTCATGATATCAATGAAATAATGTAGAATGTTTTTAATATTGTGGAAGTATTTTATTAACGTCAATGTAGAATGTTTTAACATTGTAGTAGGAGATAAAATGTAAAATATGTACAAAATGTAGCTAGGTGTTTTCTACAAGTTGTCCTCTAACCAGTGATGTACACATTATTCCCAGATTCCGTGTGGCTTTTGAGCTGTTAGTTTTAACAGGACGTGCAACCTCATCTCCCTCCTCTTGGCACAATTGATTTCAACATGATATCGATGAGTGATGACAAATAAGTGTTGCGTTCCTTTGTTTAGCGACCCCTACATTTAAATGCATCACTCCAAAATGTAGCTGACTGTCTTCTGCAGGTTGTCCTCTAACCAGTGAGGTAAAATATATCTCCCATTTCCATGTTTTTTTAGTTGTGTTAGTTTCAACAGCACCTACAACCTGATTCCCCCCCCCCCCCTAATTGATATCAGTGATTTATTGCTACTTGTCAAAACACCAGCGTTTTTGGTGCTTGTGCAATTTATAAGGTGCTTTCAAAAATAAATACAAGTTATATGATTCTTGTGGCAGATGTTTTTATGTAAATAGCACATGTTATGTTTAGGTTTTCAATTAATCACAAACTTCTTCTGCATTTGGACAGGTTAAAACTGTGATATTGGGGGTATCCCACCAAGCAAAATGTCACTGAAAGTAAGATATGCCCAATGTACAATATAAGTTTGGTTTTAGTTGAAAATATATATTTTTTATTTCAACATACTTGCAGCCTATACACATGGACGCAGTATAATAAATTGGTCTATAATCAATTTTATTAACAATCCTAATAAATTGAGTAATAAATATAGGATATATTTGTTGTCTTAAGGGGGAAGGTGTTACAGGCTTTGGTTTTTCCATTTATGTTTTGAGGTTGGACTTTAGCACGTAGGGCGTACTGATTGGTGTCACCTCATTAGTCAGTATGTGTTACACCTGTGCTGGCTTGTCCATCTCGTTAGTGGGAAGGTGTTTCACCTGAGCTGGTCCAGGTTCTATTTAAGAGTGTCTGGCCCAGTGCTCCAGTTGTCTTGATAGATGTGAAGAGTCAACACCTTTAGTTGCTCCACTTCCTGTCTTTTGGTGTGGGTTTGTCTTTTTTTGGCATTTCCTTAGGGTGCCCGTTAGTCTTCTGTTTGTTGTGTACTAAATATATATATATTTTTCCTGTGAAGCCATTGTGTTGCATCCATGTCTGAAATGTGCTGTATAAATAAAGCTTGATTTGAGTTCAACCAATGATTGACCAATCAAGAGACTATTGGTCCCTTTTAGTATGAAAAACAGTTTCAATCCCACTTTTCCAGCCTGCTGAAGCCGTGGTGGAGTGGTAAACACCACCCCCGGCTCTACCGGGGGCTTGAGGTGATCTCCCACAGCTCTAATTATTTCAGGTTCTGTGGCCTTGCCGTTCCATTTCTTGACTGCCCCTGCAACACATTTAGTCATATTATATAAAACACTCAAAGTAATGGATATGGAGCATCTACGGCCTCAGTTACACCTGGCACCTAAATGTGACTTCTGTCATCTGATCACTCCAAGCTGCATTAGGTCTGGATGCACAAAAGTCACAATGTGTTCGCATTAGGTTTAGATCTGCCAGGATGGGCATTGTGTTCGGAATTTGAGTCAGGCCACCGAATATGCATAAGCAATGTAAAGAGATGGGGTGAATGAGTGGGGAAAAATACATTTGACACAATTTACCTTCATAACAAAGAACAAATGTGTGTGCCTGAGTGGAAATGTACTTTCATATAGCCAAAAGGGGTAAGAAATTACACCAATATCAGTGGACAATTTGCACTAATGTAAATAAACATAGATGATGGAACATATTCCCTTTTGCTGATGTGATGAACCACTAAGGGGACATAAATATTTACCATGTGTGACCTCTCACCTCTCTGGCTGTAGAAGTGTTCTTCCTAACCAGTCCTTCAACAGCTCTCTGACTGAGCTCCACCCTCACTGGGTCTTCAGAGGAGAGGAAGGCTGAGGAGGGATGGAAGGATGAATGGATCAGTCAGTCAATAAAGTGTAGAGCTGCTGTCTAACAAAATCACTATTTTAGTAGTTCATTAAAGGCTTTATGACTGCTGAATACCAACTATCAATCACTTAGATCATGTATGTTCAGGTAGAGATACATCCTCGGGACGTCCCTAGCCCATTGAAGTTGACATTTAAAATAGTTAAGGTAAGGGTTAAGGTTGGGGTTTAGGGTAGTGATGTCCCAAGGATCCCAGATAGCATTGACCATCATGCATTATTCTGTCTCTTTTACATAGCAGGTGTAAAAGAAACACAGACAAGACAAGTAGGCACGCAATGGATTATGGTAATTGTAGTTAATTACATTTCATGCGCTAAACTATGTTGAATATTGGCCTGTTGGAAACTACAACTCTCTACTACATCACACAGTTCAGTCTGGATCTGATTTATCTCTAGAGGAACTACAACTCTCTACTACATCACACAGTTCAGGCTGGGTCTGATTTAGCTCTAGACACTCGCTTGCTTGCCCCAATTCAGGGAACCGTTGATCTACTTCAGAGGAACTGTGTGGAAAGTGATTTCCTGTTGTTTTGACACCTCATTAGAAGACTAGAATAACTAGCTGTTGCTACAGAACGAGACGACCAATTCACAGTTAGTCTGTGTCTCGTTCTCCACACACGTACACATACCAAGATCAGGTGTTTTCTATATGCACAAGACAGTTTGACTATATAAGGCTTCTGAACTCCTTGTGTCATTGAGCTTTCGGCCTTCCACCTCAGAGTGTAGGGCTGACCAGCTACATTATTGTAATTCTTATCAAATAAAGGTTGATTGTTTGAAGAAATGACAAAGTCTCTCCAGATTGGTTAGAATTTCCACCACAATGTGCAGTAGGCTTTTTCAATACCAACAATGATAGACCAGACTCATAGTGCAGAATGAATGACTGACTGCCCAGTTCAACGTCAGTTCACCGTCTCACCTCACACTTTATTGGAGCAGCAGCAGCTGACTGCCCGGTTCAACGTCAGTTCACCGTCTCACCTCATACTGTATTGGAGAGGCAGCAGCTGACTGCCCGGTTCAACGTCAGTTCACCGTCTCACCTCATACTGTATTGGAGCAGCAGCAGCAGCTGACTGCCAGGTTCAACATCAGTTCACCGTCTCACCTCATACTGTATTGGAGCAGCAGCAGCTGACTGCCCAGTTCAACGTTAGTTCACCGTCTCACCTCATACTGTATTGGAGCAGCAGCAGCTGACTGCCCAGTTCAACGTTAGTTCACCGTCTCACCTCATACTGTATTGGAGCAGCAGCAGCTGACTGCCCAGTTCAATGTTAGTTCACCGTCTCACCTCATAATGTATTGGAGCAGCAGCTGACTGCCCGGTTCAACATCAGTTCACCTTCTCACCTCATACTGTATTGGAGCAGCAGCAGCTGACTTGATCTTTGATGCTAATCAGCATGTTTGAATCTGAGAGTAAATAGAGCCGACTACACTCTAAAAATGAAGGGTTCAACTGGAGTTGTTCTCAGATCCCCTAAGAACCGTAGGGTTCTTGGTCAATGAAAAACAGCCCCAAAAGGTTCTTCAAAGAACTTGTTAGAAGGTGGGTTCATCGAGGAAACCTCCGTTGTTGCTGGACTTCTTCCGGGATCTTCGCAATTACAACTGAAAACGATGGTGACAAGTTTGGATGCGACAAAATTTAAAAAGGCTAAATTGGGTTGATGTTTGGCTCTGAATATGTATCGAAATAATATAACATACTAATAATGAATAACGAAGACAATTCTGTTTTTCTGTGAATAGCTTCCATAACGTTACTATAGCTAATTAACGTAAATATTAGAAAGCCGGGTTTGACCGTCGGCGTTGTATGAGCTACAGTACAGTACCGTTAGCTAGCTAGCTAACGTTATGTCCTAACTAGGCAGAACTAGGTTTGGATTATTTCCCTGAACTATATTCTTTCCCATATATTGTATATCGTTTCCATAAAGCCAACATGGCTTTACACTCATTAACGTACGTTTCCAATCTAGAGCAGTTCTCACTTTTGTGTTAAGGAACTTGCTAACGTTAACTAACTAACTAACTAAGGACGGTGACCTGTCCAAACGAGATGTTACTACGAACTGAATCGTCAATGGAGGGCTTCCTCTTTATATAGCCTGCTACAGCATGCAATACTATTAACGCACAATGGGGCATAACATTACATGGACAACACTATCCCATTTTGGAAACGTTACATGTACAATACTGTAACGACCCTGGGTTTATAAGCGCGGAAATCGACTCTGCCGCACGAGCATGCTTTTGCGGCACAGTTGACAGCGCGCCGGACTTCGGGCTAGAAGGTCGAGGGCTCGAGACCTGCTCCCTGCTGTTTCATTACAATACTATCCCATTTTGGAAACGTTACATGGACAATACTATCCCATTTTGGAAACGTTACATGTACAATACTATCCCATTTTGGAAACGTTACATGGACAATACTATTCCATTTTGGAAACGTTACATGTACGCCCCCTTGTGGAGGGAAATTAATATCTTAGATGGTAGCTGTAGATGGGATTCAAATCATAATGGTATTAATACAGTGTCTAGACCACCTCTTTTGTATAAATGCCCTTCAGAATACAAACACAGTATTGCCACGCAGCAAAATGTTGCGTATAATCTTAAAAGTCAGTCTGATAAAATATTGAACAATTTGTGTACAAATATATTGTTACTGTATGGCAGTACTGTATTGGCTAGTGCTTTCTCCAATATGTTCTTCTATTTTACATTCATTGTATGTCGATGCCATTTATCTTCCAATATTTATTTAATATATATATATATATATATATTTGTTTTAATGCTTGTAAGACTATTCTTTGACACATTTTCTCTTCCTTTGAAATTCTTATAGGACAGAACATGGACACAATGCAATTGGGATCAAGAAGAAGGTACAGATATGTTGTAGGACAGCTGCATTTGATGTGTACATTTAACCTACATAGCAGTCAATACAAACTGACATCTATTAGCATACAAATGTGTGCAAATTATCTTTTCAGATCTTCTCAGAAATGAATCCATGAGTCCATGGAATGGATATAGACAAAAAGATAATTCAAGGACTATCAGAGGTCGAGAGGCGAGGCAGGGGTGAGGACATCATCCTGCTATTTTGACAGTCCCTGAAGGACAATACAGAACAGGGATTTGCTCTGATTCCTTCCCTTTCTCTAATGTATTTTGTAATAAAATTAGCAAGTGTAGTAAGATCATTGCTTTACTTTACTAGGACTGGAGACCACAGCAGCGATCCTGCTCTTGCCCTACCTCCTCAATGAGGACACGAGTGGCCTTTATGTCCGTGACAAGGTATGCCTATGCACCAATCATCTGTTTCTTCATAAACATAGGTGTGCATGCTTATATAAAACTACAGCTGAACATTTGTTCTGTTCTTTGTATGTGTGTTCATCTTTTCTTACTTTTGTTGACACAGATTTCACCGCTCTTCACTCCTTTACTGCACATCGGCGGAAATCCATTTCACCATTAGAGTGAAGTCCTGCTGGCCTTTGATGGGGAGAACATCCACGCCCTCGAGGACATCCCCATGGGACTTGGGGCTCTGCTAGGGTTGTATTTTTTATTTTCCCTTAAATTTCACAAAAATGTCAGAAAAACACTTATGTTGTTAAGTTACTGTGTTCTGAGCGGGCTGAGTGGGTATGACCAAAGTTATTCTAGTTAGCTACACTTTATATTAAATTTTTACACTATAATAAATGTTTCTGATGCCACATCACCCGTTTTCAAAGGGATAGAGTTGTGCCCATCGAATTGTGTTTTTATTCTTATGGATTGACTGATGTAGGTTATACATTTTGGCGATTTACATATTACTTTTAAGGCTGGAACAATTCATAATGGTGAAGCCGAAAGAAGGGACAGTTGTAAAGTTTGGTTTTATTCTTGTCCACTGGTAAGAAGAGGACAGTTAGTCGCGCTCACTGGGATATATTTGGCTGTAAGAGATTCAGGTCTGAATAGTTGAATCGTAAAAGTTTCGTGATAGTTTCTGGTGATTGATTCTTGGTTTGATTGTTTAGGTAACACCAGTGAATTGGAACAGAAAGTTAATGTATTCAAACATTATAATCTGTTTCCATTATGTGGAACCTTGTCAGGTCAGTAAAGTGAATTACAGGTTGAGTAAATTTTATTTTAAAGGGGTACACATACATATGGAATATTAGAAGTTTTAATTTCTGAGTTTTAATTAAAAACATGGGAATCCTTTAGAAAAAGGGAATGTTCTGAAAACCTGGGATACAACATGTAGAAAATGTTTGATGGTTTTTCTTTAATTTGTCTAATAGAGTAAGAAACACTTCTTTGAAGGGGTAGAATGACTTATGACCTCTATAATAGCTTTCATTTGTGGTCTGATCAGCCTCAATGGAAAGCTATTTGGATGGAGAATTTAAGGTAATTTGCAATACTGATTTCAAGGTAACTCGTGAAATTGATAAGGAGAGTTATGTGTTAAAAATGGGGGAGGATATGGTCCTTTGAGGTTTGGACAGGACATATTTTAAGCCAATATGGCAGGAAAATAGATTGAGATGGAAAAATAGTGATTTTATAAGCATTAAAATTAATTATGAAAATAAATATGTTGCCGTTCTTAGGGATGGTAAATTACTGTAGATAATGGATCCCACACTATGCAACATATATGAAATTATTGATGAGACTGATTCAAGATTAACCCATGTTATTGTTAGATAAAATACAATGGGCTCCCGAAGGAGAGATTTCATTCGTACAGAAAACATATGCTATGTTTAGCATTCGTTTTGGCTTTATTTAATCATTAGAAGATTTTTATTTAAATAGTAGAAAGTTGACAGGGATATATGGCATCTGTGGTGATCCAGGATCATTGAGAGTTCTTGGAATGATTAACTATTGTCGAGCATGGGTACCATACTTTTCCTTGCATACAGAACAACTTAGTGAGTTGATTTATGGTAAAGCTATGGCAGCAAAAGATAAGATCGAGTGGACGGAGGAAGCTGGGAAACAGTTTGTAGACATAAAAAAGTTATTGACATCTAGCTCTGTTCTAGGGTTTCCCAGATATGATCGTCCCTTTACACAGACAGTAGACTGTAGGGAGGGGTTCATGACGTCAGTACTAACTCAGGAACACGGGGGAAAAAGCAAGCCTATTGCTTACTACTCCTCCCGTTAGATGAAGTAGCCCAAGCCATGCCACTATGTTTGCAGACTGTGGTGGCTGCCGCACGGGCTGTGGAGGATTCAGCCTCTGTAGTACTGTAACATGATTCGACTTTGAGGGTACCGCATGCCGTATCGATTTTATTATTGGAACATAAGATGGCTTACATGTCACCAGCAAGACATTTGTCTTGCATGATAATTCTGTTGAGCATGCCGAATCTAACAATTGAACGGTGTACTACCTTAAACCCCTCCACTTTGATCCCCATAGCCACTGATGGGTGCCCCCATGACTGTGTAGCGGAGACGGAGAAAGTTGTTCTCCCTAGACCAGATCTAACTGATTTGCCTTTGCCTGAGGCGGAAATAACTATGTTTGTGGATGGGTCCTCAAGAAAAAACCCAGATGGCTCGAATGCTACTGGATATGCAGTAGTGACTCTTACTGAGGTGTTGGAAGCTGAAGCATTACCAAAAAATTACTCTGCTCAGCAAGCTGAAATTGTCACCCTCACCAGGGCTTGTGAATTGGGAAAGGGTAAACGCATTAACATACATGCGGATAGTGCTTATGCTTTTAACACCATCCATGTATTTGCAGCTCAGTGGAGAAACAGGGGTATGATCACTACGGCAGGAAAACTATTACACATGCGCAGCTAATTTTAAAATTGCTAGAAGCAGTCTTATTACCAGAGAAGGTAACGATTTGTAAATGCGAAGCACATACGAAAGGCACTGACTACGTCTGTATTGGCAACCGAAAGGCAGATCCTGAAGCTAAGAGAGCTGGCGAAAAGCCAAACTCTCCCACAGATTCTCACTTGAAGGAAGAAGTTAGTATTGACACAAAATTAGTGAAGGAAAGTCAGCTTCGTGCCCCAGTTAAGGAAGTTACTAGATGGGTTAAGATGGGGGCCGTTGACAAAAGAGGAATTTGGCACAAAGGGAACCTCCCTATTTTACCTAAGTCATTGTTTAGATAGGTAGCAATATGAATACATGGGCGGAGCCATGTATCAACCGGAGGGATGGTAGGGATAATTAGACAACACTTTGTAGCATACGGAATAACTAACTATTAAAAATATATATATATATAATAATAATTTTTAAAAATTGTTCACGTTGTGGTATATGTGCACAGAATAAGCACCAGGGTAGACAGAAAGCAGGTTAGGAAAGACGTTGAGGCCTAGGTGATAACGAACAACTTAAAGTTTTATTATAATAGATAAATATAGCAAATGGGTAGAAGCGTTCCCAACTTACTTGGCGGACACGATTTGGGCAGTTAAAATATTAGGTTGAGGTATTATCCCTAGAGTTGGTTTACTAGGATCTCTGTCTTTAAATAATGGAATAATGGACTGATTCAATGGAATAATGGAAGTATGTGCTTCGCATATAGTGGGTTCTGTTAAACCACCGCCTTTGCCATTAGAATAGCTGAGAGAGTCACTCGGGTCCACGTTACCCACTGCAAGAAGGTCTGTACCCATATAAGCACTGCTGATCACACACAGAGTTAGGATAAGAACCGAGTACCAACAGGATCCGGGGGTTACCTCCTTAACGAAGATTTCCTATCCCCGACCGTTCATCACTGTGGGTGATCCTAGAAGTGTGAGTATGGGGTGGTACCTAGCAGACCGACTAAGGGCAGGAGAGGGTTGGCGGTTTTTGGGAAGAGTAGGGGCTCTGATCTGCATCCTAGTCTTTGAAACCTTTCTGATTCATCCAAATCCACCACCTGCCGGTACTAATTATATGACGCCATTGTCATTGATAAGAAGTAATAGATACACTATATAATACACTGATGAGTGGCTTACAGAATAAGTAGTCAAAGAAGATCAAGATGTAGGATTTAAGGTTAACATTCAAAAATTCCCTAGGAAAGCAAATAAATGTACAGGGATTGGGATGGCCAGATTGAAGTACTAGGCCAACCCACCTTGGTTCACTTTAACTTCTGATGAGTACCAGTGTTATAGATACAAGAATGGCACCGAGAACTTAGATGATTTGAATGGCTGAAAGATAATCGTTAATGTGACTGACTTAGGTTTGGAAGGACAGGAGACAATTCTTAACCTCACAGCACCTATAACTGATGTAGGGTGGGCTCATACCAGCAAAGGACGTATACGACAGAAACTACCAAAAAGGGTGGTCAGGAAATTGCTCCCCGGGGTTATTGGTCCAACCAGTTCGAGTTAGTCATCAGAGGCCAGTTATAGGAGGCTAAAGTAGGCACAGGAGGAGTTTTGACCAGGATGGGAGTTTAGATGGATGCTATTGGCATCCTCAGTGAAGTTACAGATTAATACAAAGCTAGGAATCAAATAGGTGAAGACTTAACCACTACATTATTTTGGTGGTTGACAATAAATAAAAATGTGGATTGGATTAATGACATCTATTATAAGCAACAGAGATTCGTGAATGAGAATGGGGATGCAGGAAAGGGGTTCTCTGACCAATTATCCGCCACCTCCCTCATGGCCAGGTAAAATAGACTGACTCTCGATATGTAAATTGGCAGAAAAGGGCGGGGTATGTAGAATGATTGGGGTTCATTGCTGTACGTTTATTTTTGAAATAACACAGCTCCAGGCAGATCAGTGACCAAGACTCTGGCAGAGAACTCTTTCACCTGTATGAGTGTTTGATTCCGTGTATGTGAGGTCTCATTTCCAGGACTCTGGAGAGGTTGATGACGCAACAGATGGTGAGATACGGAACTATTCCAAGCTCCGACCAGTGGGATGAAGAATACAGACTTCCAGGCCTAGGAAAAGGCTCTGTGTCTTTTAATTACGAAGAGCCAGTGTTAGATGAGACTGTTTTCAATGTTTAGTTAAAGGCTGTTCCTTTCTTGAAGATTATGATGAAAATCCTGAAAATGGAAGAATTATAATTGGATATAGGCGCAGAACAGTAATTTATGAGGAATCGAATGTAAATACATGTATTGGTTTGGTTTATTCTTGTATAACTTTACTGTTTTCATATAGTGGGTGATATGTCAGTATGAATTATTTAGTCATTAAGGGTGGATTGTTAAAATATTTGATCAAGGTTTAAGATAAATGATTAAATAATTCTACCCGGAAACTTAACCATTAGGATTAGAGGTTATGTAGCATGGACAAGGAGTAATTAAAGCTGATAACCATTGGGGAAGAGAGGAATGTACAGTGGGGAGAACAAGTATTTGATACACTGCCGATTTTGCAGGTTTTCCTACTTACAAAGCATGTAGAGGTCTGTAATTTTTATCATAGGTACACTTCAACTGTGAAAGACGGAATCTAAAACAAAAATCCAGAAAATCACATTGTATGATTTTTAAGTAATTAATTTGCATTTTATTGCATGACATAAGTATTTGATACATCAGAAAAGCAGAACTTAATATTTGGTACAGAAACCTTTGTTTGCAATTACAGAGATCATACGTTTCCTGTAGTTCTTGACCAGGTTTGCACACACTGCAGCAGGGATTTTGGCCCACTCCTCCATACAGACCTTCTCCAGATCATTCAGGTTTCGGGGCTGTCGCTGGGCAATACGGACTTTCAGCTCCCTCCAAAGATTTTCTATTGGGTTCAGGTCTGGAGACTGGCTAGGCCACTCCAGGACCTTGAGATGCTTCTTACGGAGCCACTCCTTAGTTGCCCTGGCTGTGTGTTTCGGGTCGCTGTCATGCTGCAAGACCCAGCCACGACCCATCTTCAATGCTCTTACTGAGGGAAGGAGGTTGTTGGCCAAGATCTCGCGATTCATGGCCCCATCCATCCTCCCCTCAATACGGTGCAGTCGTCCTGTCCCCTTTGCAGAAAAGCATCCCCAAAGAATGATGTTTCCACCTCCATGCTTCACGGTTGGGATGGTGTTCTTGGGGTTGTACTCATCCTTCTTCTTCCTCCAAACACGGCGAGTGGAGTTTAGACCAAAAAGCTATATTTTTGTCACATCAGAACACATGACCTTCTCCCATTCCTCCTCTGGATCATCCAAATGGTCATTGGCAAACTTCAGACGGGCTTGGACATGCGCTGGCTTGAGCAGGGGGACCTTGCGTGCGCTGCAGGATTTTAATCCATGACGGCGTAGTGTGTTACGAATGGTTTTCTTTGAGACTGTGGTCCCAGCTCTCTTCAGGTCATTGACCAGGTCCTGCCGTGTAGTTCTGGGCTGATCCCTCACCTTCCTCATGATCATTGATGCCCCACGAGGTGAGATCTTGCATGGAGCCCCAGACCGAGGGTGATTGACCGTCATTTTGAACTTCTTCCATTTTCTAATAATTGCGCCAACAGTTGTTGCCTTCTCACCAAGCTGCTTGCCTATTGTCCTGTAGCCCATCCCAGCCTTGTGCAGGTCTACAATTTTATCCCTGATGTCCTTACACAGCTCTCTGGTCTTGGCCATTCTGGAGCGGTTGGAGTCTGTTTGATTGAGTGTGTGGACAGGTGTCTTTTATACAGGTAACGAGTTCAAACAGGTGCAGTTAATACAGGTAATGAGTGGAGAACAAGAGGGCTTCTTAAAGAAAAACTAACAGGTCTGTGAGAGCCGGAATTCTTACTGGTTGGTAGGTGATCAAATACTTATGTCATGCAATAAAATGCAAATGAATTACTTAAAAATCATACAATGTGATTTTCTGGATTTTTGTTTTAGATTCCGTCCCTCACAGTTGAAGTGTACATATGATCAAAATTACAGACCTCTACATGCTTTGTAAGTAGGAAAACCTGCAAAATCGGCAGTGTATCAAATACTTGTTCTCCCCACTGTATGTGTGTGCCGAAAGAAAGCAAAGAGACTCCTTAACCTATGTTTAAACCGACCCAGCTATAACTCTGGGGAGATAAGATAGGACAGGGAGAGCCCCTCCAGGTTTCCCGTATCTGGGGGGGACTGGAACTTTCAGCTGAGTGGTAATAAACTGTGGTGAGAATGGTAGAAAAGTAGATAGGATAGCTCTCCTGTTAGTGTGTATGTATGTGCGTAGGTTAAGAGAATGTTATAAGAGGAACATCTTTTGATATGCATGGGAGAATTTTCGCAAATAAACTTGGATTTGATCAATTGTGAGCTGGGAATTCTGTCTGTTTAATTTAAAACCAGAACTTTACAACCTCTGGGTTACAGAACGATTAAGATAATTTACATTTATGAACATTGATTACTAAATTACATAACACTCATACATTTACATCTTTCAATACTTCTAAAATTGGGTTCAGGTATAAAATAATTACAGGTTTAAAACAATTACAGGTGCACCTTACTATCTTATACTACAGTATCTCATAAATGGTCTTAACTAGTAACACAGATTCTAGTTTTCATCCAGTTCACAGATAGCTGACTCAGCCTCAGAGCCTCCTGGCTGGGCCCCTTTTACACCTCCACACAGGAATACACACTCAGAGCCTACGAGGATTTTCTAAAAACTACACTTTGCATGTTTTGCTCACATTCTTTTTTTTAAACTAGGTTTGAGTTGTGGTATCCACTCAGATCAAAGGTGGGTTCATCTGCTCCGTTCCCGAAGTGTGGTCTCCCTGAGATCCCAAGTTAGAGGGATCCCTCGTGCACCATTTACCCAGGTCGTCAGGAGCCAGGTCATTGACCCAGGTCGTCAGTCACCAAGTCAAGATACACGTCCCCATCGCCAAATGTGGTTGTTAATTTCTTTAATAACAAATGAGACAAACGTATCACACAAGTCAGAGTTATACTTAAACTAAATCTTTATTCACTTAATAATAAGGGAGCAGGTCAATACAACGTACACATATAAAGTGAATCAATTGAGTGCTCTACGATAATGATGGCTGGTCGATGAATCACCCCCAGATGATTCATTGAGAGCCCTGAGACAAAAGTACCAAGGTCTTTTACAGCCAAGATACACCCCTTTCAATCTAAATGACAAACAACAGATGTATAGAATGGGTCACAAGGTTAAGATTTGTATAAAAGATAGTTATAATTCTCAGCAGACAGTATCTGCTGTAAAAACAGTACTCTTTGTGTAGAGACCAGGGTCTGGCCCTGGGGTCATCTCTCCCTGATACCATATAGAACAGAAACATTAACTCATGCTCTGGAATGCGGTCACTTTAGGTTTTATCACTCAAAAGACATTGTAAATCTCCTGTCAGTGTTATCTCCCAGAGGCCCATCGTCAGTAGAACACAGACACAATAGTTATAAGAACCCTCTATTCTGTTGCATAAAACAACCATTTGATGCAATAAAAGTATTATAACATAATCTTGCACTTTTGCTCTCAGTGTTCACTGAAAGTTGACTAGTAACAACAACTGGGACATAAAAGTCCCCCATCATGAGACCCACTAAATCTGCACAAGAAGCGGCAAACAAAAGAAAAACCCACAACAAACTTAAAAACAAGAAACAAACCAAAACGGTAGCGCATCTAAAGTTGCTGACTCGCCACATCTATCAAGACAACTGGAGCACTGGGCCAGACACTCTTAAATAGCACCTGGACCAGCTCAGGTGAAACACCTTCCCACTAACGAGATGGACAAGCCAGCACAGGTGTAATACATACTGACTAACGAGGTGACTCCAATCCGTGTGCTGACATGCTAACGAGCTATACATGCTAAAATCCAAACCTCAAAACATAAATGGGAAAAACCAAAGACTGTAACACCTTAAGAGAATGCTTACCACCAACAGAAAACAACTTCCATTTCACATTATAATCAACTACAATGCTTCACCTTCACCAATATAAACATGGCGTCTACTGGCTGTCAAAAATTAAAAACAAGAAAAAAAGTGTTTTTCCCCTACTCGTTTCTAGAACTCTCGTCTTCCTAAAACTCACTAGCTTCTAGAACTCTCGTCCCCTTGGAACGAGCCCAAACTAAACTTATCTCCAATACAGGAAAAACGTGCAGTCGAAATAAATTGTGATCCATGGCAACTCACTGCCTAAACGCAAAACAAGAAACTTTTTGACTTCCCACCCTTGAGACAATCAGCAACCAAGTTGCCCTTACCACGGACATGTCTGATTTCAAAAGGAAACTCCTGCAATATCCGTAGTAACTTTTCACCTCACTGCGGAGCTTCTCTCTCTTTTCAGGGTTCACTAGATAGGCATGTTGTTGGTTCGGGGCCCAGTCCCCAATGTCATGCTCTAGTACATTTGGGTTGGCACATCTGAAAATGAACCCTGATATTCTAAAAGCAGGGCAACAATGTCAATATAATTGTACCCAAAAATTGTCAGTTGGCTGCATAAATCACAATAAATCACTGATATCAATTAGTGGGGAAATCAGGTTGTATGTGCTGTTGAAAATAACACAACTTTTTTTAAAAACACATGGAAATGGGAGATATATTTTACCTCACTGATTAGAGGATAACCTGCAGAAGACAGTCAGCTACATTTTAGAGTGATGCATTTACATTTACATTCTACATTGTGACATTAATTCATTGATATCATGAAACAACTCCTTCATGTATGTATTTTCCAATGTTTGATCAGAGATCTTTTATCAGAGTATCTCTTGTCACATTGATCACAGCTATGAGGTTTCTCTCCTGTGTGTACTCGCTGGTGAACTATCAGGCCGTTTGGCTGAGAAAAACTCTTCCCACATTGATTACAGCTATAAGGTTTCTCTCCCGTGTGTGTTCTCTGGTGTGTAGTCAGAGTGCTAGATGAAACAAAACGCTTCGCACATTGATCACAGCTATGAGGTTTCTCTCCTGTGTGTGTTCTCTGGTGTACTATCAAGCTGCTTGACTGAGTAAAACTCCTCCCACATTGAGCACATCTATAAGGATTCTCTCCTGTGTGTATTCTCTGATGTAATCTTAACTGTCCTGAAAAAACAAAACTCTGTCCACAGTCAGAGCAGCTGTAAGGTTTCTCTCCTGTATGTATTCTATCATGTTTTTTAAGGTCTGTTGACTGAGTGAATCTTTTCCCACATTGAGCACAGCTATAAGGTTTCTCTCCCGTGTGTGTTCTCTGGTGCGATTTTAACTGTCCTGAAAAAACAAAACTCTTTCCACAGTCAGAGCAGCTATAAGGTTTATCTCCTGTATGTATTCTCTCATGTTTTTTAAGGTCTGTTGACTGAGTGCATCTCTTCCCACATTGAGCACAACTATAAGGTTTCTCTCCCGTGTGTGTTCTCTGGTGTGATTTTAAATGTCCTGAAGAAACAAAACTCTTCCCACAGTCAGAGCAGCAGTGAGTTTTCTTCCTTGTGGGTCTCCGCGGGTGTTTCTTGAGACTTTTCTTTGCCTCGTCAGCATCATGAGGTTGTTGAGGCTCCCCAGAGGATCCTCGATAGTCACTTCTCTCTCCTGTGTGAACAACAAAGTCAGACAGATGGTTAAAGGCCTACAACAGCAGAAATCCACTATAAAAGGTGATGCCAACAGCGTAGCCATGATGTTGTACAACAATTGACGTCTGTAATGAATGTTACAATTGTCTTACGACAGTCAAGTGAGCAACAATATTTTGTATTTTTTTTTCACATTAGTAGTAACATCGATGATTGTAGACTAGAAATAAGTTATTATAGTTGCTGAACCCCTAAGCAGTGTGCCAGGCAACTTTTGGTCACCAATATAGGCCCCTTTCTGTGTTTGCTAAAATTGCCACACAAGGGCGATGCACACACAATTTAGTTGCAGAAACTCCTCCATGCTAATGAGGAAACCACTAGTTATGGATGTAGTATATCTGCTAATGAGGAAACCACTAGTTATGAATGTAGTACAGTGGGGCAAAAAAGTATTTAGTCAGCCACCAATTGTGCAAGTTCTCCCACTTAAAAAGATGAGAGAGGCCTGTAATTTTCATCATAGGTACACTTCAACTATGACAGACAAAATGAGAAAAAAAAATCCAGAAAATCACATTGTAGGATTTTTAATGAATTTATTTGCAAATTATGGTGGAAAATAAGTATTTGGTCACCTACAAACAAGCAAGATTTCTGGCTCTCACAGACCTGTAACTTATTCTTTAAGAGGCTCCTCTGTCCTCCACTCGTTACCTGTATTAATGGCACCTGTTTGAACTTGTTATCAGTATAAAAGACACCTGTCCACAACCTCAAACAGTCACACTCCAAACTCCACTATGGCCAAGACCAAAGAGCTGTCAAAGGACACCAGAAACAAAATTGTAGACGTGCACCAGGCTGGGAAGACTGAATCTGCAATAGGTAAGCAGCTTGGTTTGAAAAAATCAACTGTGGGAGCAATTATTAGGAAATGGAAGACATACAAGACCACTGATAATCTCCCTCGATCTGGGGCTCCACACAAGATCTCACCCCGTGGGGTCAAAATGATCACAAGAACGGTGAGCAAAAATCCCAGAACCACACGGGGGGACCTAGTGAATGACCTGCAGAGAGCTGGGACCAAAGTAACAAAGCCTACCATCAGTAACACACTACGCCGCCAGGGACTCAAATCCTGCAGTGGCAGACATGTCCCCCTGCTTAAGCCAGTACATGTCCAGGCCCGTCTGAAGTTTGCTAGAGAGCATTTGGATGATCCAGAAGAAGATTGGGAGAATGTCATATGGTCAGATGAAACCAAAATAGAACTTTTTGGTAAAAACTCAACTCGTCGTGTTTGGAGGACAAAGAATGCTGAGTTGCATCCAAAGAACACCATACCTACTGTGAAGCATGGGGGTGGAAACATCATGCTTTGGGGCTGTTTTTCTGCAAAGGGACCAGGACGACTGATCCGTGTAAAGGAAAGAATGAATGGGGCCATGTATCGTGAGATTTTGAGTGAAAACCTCCTTCCATCAGCAAGGGCATTGAAGATGAAACGTGGCTGGGTCTTTCAGCATGACAATGATCCCAAACACACCGCCCGGGCAACGAAGGAGTGGCTTCGTAAGAAGCATTTCAAGGTCCTGGAGTGGCCTAGCCAGTCTCCAGATCTCAACCCCATAGAAAATCTTTGGAGGGAGTTGAAAGTCCGTGTTGCCCAGCAACAGCCCCAAAACATCACTGCTCTAGAGGAGATCTGCATGGAGGAATGGGCCAAAATACCAGCAACAGTGTGTGAAAACCTTGTGAAGACTTACAGAAAACGTTTGACCTCTGTCATTGCCAACAAAGGGTATTGAGATAAACTTTTGTTATTGACCAAATACTTATTTTCCACCATAATTTGCAAATAAATTCATAAAAAATCCTACAATGTGATTTTCTGGATTTTTTTTTCTCGTTTTGTCTGTCATAGTTGAAGTGTACCTATGATGAAAATTACAGGCCTCTCTCATCTTTTTAAGTGGGAGAACTTGCACAATTGGTGGCTGACTAAATACCTTTTTGCCCCACTGTATATAGTGGCTTGCAAAAGTATTCACCCCCCTTGGCATTTTTCCAAATTTTTCCAAATTTTTTCCAACCTGGAATTAAAATTGATTTTGGGGGGGGGGGGGGGGGGTTGTATCATTTGATTTACACAACATGCCTACCACTTTGAAGATGCAAAATATTTTTTATTGTGAAACAAACAATAAGACAAAAAAACAGAAAACTTGAGCGTGCATAACTATTCACCCCCCCAAGGTCAATACTTTGTAAAGCCACCTTTTGCAGCAATTACATCAGAAAGTCTCTTGGGGTATGACTCTATAAGCTTGGCACATCTAGCCACTGGGATTTTTGCCCATTCTTCAAAGCAAAACTGCTCCAGCTTCTTCAAGTTGGATGGGTTCAGCTGGTGTACAGCAATATTTAAGTCATACCACAGATTCTCAATTAGATTTAGGTCTGGGCTTTGACTAGGCCATTCCAAGACATTTAAATGTTTCCCCTTAAACAACACGAGTGTTGCTTTAGCAGTATGCTTAAGGTCATTGTCCTGCTGGAAGGTGAACCTTCGTCCCAGTCTCAATCCTCTGGAAGACTGAAACAGGTTTCCCTTAAAATGGCTGCGGGGCAGTATTGAGTAGCTTGGATGAAAAGGTGCCCAGAGGTGCCCAGTGTAAACTGCCTGCTCCTCAGTCCCAGTTGCTAATGTATGCATATTATTAGAATATTTGGATAGAAAACTCTGAAGTTTCTAAAACTGTTTGAATGATGTCTGTGAGTATAACAGAACTCATATGGCAGGCAAAAACCTGAGAAAAAATCCAACCAGGAAGTGGGAAATCTGAGGTATGTAGTTTTTCAACTCATCGCCTATCGAATACATAGTGGGATATGGGTCATTTTGCACTTCCTAAGGCTTCCACTAGATGTCAACAGTCTTTAGAACCTTGTCTGATGCTTCTACAGTGAAGCGGAGCCGAAAGAGATGGGATTGAGTAAGGTCTACCATGACCTGAACATGCGCTGACCATGCGCGTTCATGTGAGAGCCAGCTCTGTTCTATCGCATTTCTGAAGAAAAAGGAATTCTCCGGTTGGAACATTATTGAAGATTTATGTTAACTTCTCTGCGCTACGGATCCCTTTAGCGGGATCATTTTCCTAAACAACCGCTGAATTGCAGGGCGCAAAATATTACAAAAAATATTTATAATCATGCAATCACAAGTGAAATATACCAAAACACAGCTTAGCTTGTTGTTAATCCACCTATCGTGTCAGATTGTGAAAATATGCTTTGCAGCAAAAGCAATCCAAGCTTTTGTGAGTGTATCAATCAATGCTAGAACAGCTAGCCCCAAATTAGCATGGTCACGAAAGTCAGAAAAGCAATAAAATTTATCGCTTACCTTTGATAATCTTCGGATGTTTGCACTCACGAGACTCCCAGTTACACAATAAATGTTATTTTTGTTCGATAAATATTACTTTTATAACAAAAAAAACGCCATTTGGGTTGCGCGTTATGTTCAGAAAACCAAAGCCTCGTTCCGTTCGACGAAAATTCCAAAAAGTATCCGTAATGTTCGTAGAAACATGTCAAATGTTTTTTATAATCAATCCTCAGGTTGTTTTTAACAAACATAATCGATAATATTTCAACCGGGCCGTAACCTATTCAATAAAAGAGAGAAAGAAAATGGAGAGCTACCCCTCTCGCGCGCAGGAACTAATCAAAGGACACCTGACTAGTTTTTAAAAATCTCGCTCATTTTTCAAAATAAAAGCCTGAAACTATGTCTAAAGCCTGGTCACAGCCTGAGGAAGCCATTGGAAAAGGAATCTGGTTGATACCCCTTTAAATGGAAGAAAGACGGGCAAGGAAACACAGATAAAATAAAATAAACACTTCCGGGTTAGATTTCCTCAGGTTTTCGCCTGCAGAATCTGTTTTTTTATACTCACAGACAATATTTTGACAGTTTTGGAAACTTTGGAGTGTTTTCTATCCTAATCTGTAAATTATATGCATATTCTACGATCTGGACCTGAGAAATAGTCAGTTTACCTTGGGAACGTTATTTAAAAAAAGATATAAAAAATATGACCCCTAGCGTCAAGAGGTTAAAAACATCCTAACGATTGATTCAATACATCGTTTGACATGTTTCTACTGACTGTTACGGAACTTTTTGACATTTCGTCTGCTTTTAGTGAACGCGCTTCGTGACTTTGGATTTGTTTAACAAAAGTAGCTATTTGGACATAAATGATGGACATTACCGAACAAATCAAACATTTATTGTGGAACTGGGATTCCTGGGAGTGCATCAAAGGTAAGTGAATGGTAAGTGAATATTTATAATGTTATTTCTGACTTCTGTTGACTGCACAATATGGCTGATATATTTTTGTCTTGATTGGGCTCTGAGTGCCGACCTCAGATTATTGCATGGTTTGCTTTTTCCGTAGAGCTTTTTTGAAATCTGACACAGCGGTTGCATTAACTTCTCTGGGATATGTGGGACGGTAGCGTCCCACTTGGCCAAAAGCCAGAAAAAATGTAGCGCACCAAATTCAAATATATTACTATAAAAATCAATCTTTCATGAAATCACACATGAAAGACACCAAATTAAAGCTACACATGTTGTGAATCCAGCCAACATGTCTGCTTTCAAAAAGGATTTACGGGGAAAGCACACCAAACAATTATGTTAGCTCAGTACATAGCCACAGAAAAACACAGCCATTTTCCCAGCAAAAGATAGTAGTCACAAAAAGCAGAAATAGAGATAAAATTAATCACTAACCTTTGATGATCTTCATCAGATGACACTCATAGGACATCATGTTACACAATACATGTATGTTTTGTTCGATAATGTGCATATTTATATCCACAAATCTCGGTTTACATTGGCGCCATGTTCAGAAATGCCTCCAAAATATCTGGAGAAATTGCAGAGAGCCACGTCAAATAACAGAAATACTCATCATAAACTTTGATGAAAGATACATGTTTTACATATAATTAAAGATACACTTGTTCTTAATGCAACCGCTGTGTCAGATTTCAAAAAATCTTTACGTAAAAAGCACACCATGCAATAATCTGAGACGGCGCTCAGATAAAAACAACATTTCTCCGCCATGTTGGAGTCAACAGAAATACGAAATGACATCATAAATATTCCCTTACCTTTGATCATCTTTATCAGAATGCACTCCCAGGAATCCTAGTTCCACAATAAATCGTTGTTTTGTTCGATAATGTCCATTACTTATGTCTAAGTAGCTACTTTTGCTAGCATGTTTAGTGCACATGTCCAAACGCTCGCGCAGATGCAGGCAAACTTGGACGAAAACGTCAAAAAGTTATATAACAGGTCGAATAAACTGGTCAAACTAAGTAGAGAATCAATCTTCAGGATGTTGTTATCATATATATCCAATAACGTTCCAACCGGAGCATTCCTTCATGTCTGTAGAAGTTATGGAACGCAAGGCGATATCGTGAGGAAAGCGCGTGACCAGGAACTGGCATTCTGCCAGACCAATGACTGAAACACCTCCCATCCGGCCCCACATCACACTACAGACTTCATTCCACGTTCTACAGACTGCAATTCATCCAAAAATGAAAATGCTGCCCCCTATCATAAAGAAGTTAAGGAGAAGTGGATCTAAAAATCCATGTATAACACTTGATCTTTGATCAACGTAATATTATCTGCAAAATCACCGGATGTATTTGGAACTACTGAACATAACGCGCCAATGTATACTGAGATTTTTTTTATATTAATATAAACTTTACCGAACAAAACATACATGTATTGTGTAACATGAAGTCCTATGAGTGTCATCTGATTAAGATCATCAAAGGTTAGTGATTCATTTTATCTCTATTTCTGCTTTTTGTTACTCCTCTCTTTGGCTGGAAAAATGGCTGTGTTTTTCTGTGGCTATGTACTGACCTAACATAATCGTTTGGTATGCTTTCGCCGTAAATCCTTTTTGAAATCGGACACTGTGGTGGGATTAACAAGATTACCTTTAAAATGGTATAAGATACTTGTATGTTTGAGGAATTTTAATTATGAGGTTTCTGTTGTTTGAATTTGGCGCCCTGCACTTTCACTGGCTGTTGTCATATCGATCCCGTTAACGGGATTGCAGCCATAAGAAGTTAAGAATTTCCCTGTATTTAGCACCACCCATCATTCCTTCAATTCTGACCAGTTTCCCAGTACCTGCAGATGAAAAACATCCCCACAGCATGATGCTGCCAACACCATGCTTCACTGTGGGGATGGTGTTCTCTGGGTGATGAGAGGTGTTGGGTTTGCGCCAGACATAGCGTTTTCTTGATGGCCAAAAAGCTCAATTTTAGTCTCATCTGACCAGAGTACCTTCTTCCATATGTTTGGGTAGTCTCCCACACGCCTTTTGGCGAACACCAAACGTGTTTGCTTATTTAAAGCCCAGCTCTGTGGAGTGTACGGCTTAAAGTGGTCCTATGGACAGATACTCCAATCTCCGCTGTGGAGCTTTGCAGCTCCTTCAGGGTTATCTTTGGTCTCTTTGTTGCCTCTCTGATCAATGCCCTCCTTGCCTGGTCCGTGAGTTTTGGTGGGCGGCCCTTTCTTGGCAAGTTTGTTGTGGTGCTATATTCTTTCCATTTTTTAATAATGAATTGAATGGTGCTCCGTGGGAAGTTCCTGACATTTTTTTATAACCCAACCCTGATCTGTACTTCTCTACAACTTTGTCCCTGACCTGTTTGGAGAGCTCCTTGGTCTTCATAGTGCCGCTTGCTTGGTGGTGCCCCTTGCTTAGTGGTGTTGCAGAATCTGGGCACTTTCAGAACAGGTGTATATATACACCGAGATTATGTGACATTTAAATAAAGTTAACCTGTGTGCAATCTAACTAATTATGTGACTTCTAAAGATAATTGGTTTCACCAGATCATATTTAGGGGCTTCATAGCAAAGGGGTGAATACATACGCACGCACCACTTTTATTGTTTAGACTTTTTTTAAACAAGTTATTTTTTTCATTTCACTTCACCAATTTGGACTATTTTATGTATGTCCATTTCATGAAATCCAAATAAAAATCCATTTAAATTACAGGTTGTAATGCAACAAAATAGGAAAAATGCCAAGGGGGATGAACAATTTCACAAGGCACTGTATCTGGTTGTAGAAACTCCTCCATGCTAATGAGGTAACCACTAGTTATGGATGTAGTATATCTGGTAATGAGGAAACCGCTAGTTATGGATGTAGTATACCTGCTAATGAGGAAACCACTAGTTATGGATGTAGTATATCTGGTCATGAGGAAACCGCTAGTTAAGAATGTAGTATATCTGGTAATGAGGAAACCACTAGTTATGGATGTAGTATATCTGCTAATGAGGAAACCACTAGTTATGGATGAAGTATATCTGCCTGGAGCAAAAATGGAGTGCAAAGATTTTGGTTTTTCACAATGTATTCTGAAAATTACAGAGAAAGACAGGGGTGCTAGTGAAGGAAACATTAAGCTCTGTGTCTATTCACTAATTCCCCACAGTGGGGGAATTTAGGGGAGTTCTCATAGGCTGACAGCAAAAACAGCCTTCATTTCCAGGTTGCTTATGAGTACATTTCACACTATATTGGATTATAAATGTTAGGCTCGTTTGAATGTCCTGCTTTATACTTAAAAAAACACTTCCAACAGTAAAACGCTCTTCGGCTAGCTTTGCTACTAGCCTGTCAATGAGCGTTTGTAAACTAAGTGTACGCAAATTGGCCCATAACTTCAACTAACAACAACATAGACCTACTGTAGGACCCATAACTTGCCTAACAATAACAGACCTACTGTAGGACCGATAACTTCACCTAACAATAACATAGACCTACTGTAGGACCCATAACTTCAACTAACAACAACATAGCCTACTGTAGGATCCATAACTTCAACTAACAACAACATAGACCTACTGTAGGACCCATAACTTGCCTAACAATAACAGACCTACTGTAGGACCGATAACTTCACCTAACAATAACATAGACCTACTGTAGGACCCATAACTTCAACTAACAACAACATAGACCTACTGTAGGATCCATAACTTCAACTAACAACAACATAGACCTACTGTAGGATCCATAACTTCAACTAACAACAACATGGACCTACTGTAGGACCCATAACTTCACCTAACAATAACATAGACCTACTGTAGGACCCATAACTTCACCTAACAATAACATAGACCGACTGTAGGACACATAACCTCACCTAACAACAACATAGACCTACTGTAGGATCCATAACTTCACCTAACAATAACATAGACCTACTGTAGGACACATAACTTCACCTAACAACAAAATAGACCGAGGACTATATATCATTTAATATTTCAGGTGAAACATGGAAACTAAAATGTCTTTGTCATGATATTTCATAACCTGATCACCAGATAATTTTGTGAATAATCCCACTAGGCTACTCTGTAATGGGTTGTCATTCTAAATGTCCTGAATGAAGGAAAATAACTCTGTGTGTTGTACAATAGCCAATCCATCAAGGAACAGTTCTCTACACATTATGAGCTAAGTATCTCTGTGTCCAAACAGACAAACGAGACCCTACTGTAAATCAAGCAGACAATAACACATTATAAACACCAATTTGTTAGGGATGTTGGATCCAACATGGAGCACGGCATAACTGTCTTTACATGAGTAATGAATGAAGAAGCACTTTGGTTGTTGTTGCATGTCGTGATGTTTGTCATTTGACTGGCATTCAGAAAATGATTTCCTGGATCAGCTGATGATAGTTGAACATGTGACTAACTAAATAGCTACAGTATTAAGAATTATGTGTAATTATTGAAGAACCACATTAATGACAGTATCCATTTGGATGTTGTCAATAAAGGTGACTCTAGGTTTGAACCATTTAATTTTGTGAACTCTGAAATTATTTAGGATCTGTGCCAATGAAAACAGTTTTCCCAGCGTAATATAAGGAGCCACTAAATGTTACATAGGTAGAGTACATTTCAGAGATTTGAAAACAAGAAACTGTACGAACAGGAAAATAACCTAAACCACAAGGCCAAATCTACACTGGAGGAGCTTACCAAGATGACATTGAATGTTCCTGAGTGGCCTAGTTACAGTTTGGACTTAAATCGTCTTGAAAGTCTATGGCAAGACTTGAAAATGGATTTCTAGATCAACAACCAACTTGACAGAACATGAAGGATTTTAAAAAGAATAATGAAAATTCACATGAAGATCAGTCGCCTATTGGATGACATCACGACTTCCCATCAAGCCAACTCCTTGAATACCTTACTATGACATCACTCACTCCTTCTAGTTTGCAGTTGTTAAAAAAACAAAATTTTGCTTAAAACATTTATTTGTTTCCCTTTAGTGTGTTTATACTTTACTGTATTTATATATCACTTTTCAACAAGAAAAGTTTAAAAATCACTGGAGGAAGTCATGAACAATTCCTACAGTGCAAAAACATATTAAAGTGTAGAATGCCGTTTTAAAAATCAAACATGTGTTCAACAACTGCAGAGTTTGTGTCCCTGTTAAGAGAGTACTCACTGTATTTACTGGTGTTAATCAGATCTCCAGTCTTCTCTTCTTCGTCCTCCTCTAATGTGACAGTAATCTCCCCCTCTTCATCCTTCATTCCAAAAACGTCTTCATCTTCTTTCACTTCATCCTCCACTCCAAAAACTGCATCTTCTTCCTCTTCTTTCACTGTAACATCCTCCTCCTCCTCTTTCACTCTGAAGGCGTCTTTCTCTTCTTCTTTCACTGTAACAGCCTCACCCTCTACTTGTTTTTGTATTGTAATAGCCACCTCTTCGTCCTCCTCTTTCACGAGAGCTTCTTTCTCCGTCCAGCAGACCGCCTCGTCTTTAGCAGGAGGAGAGTAGCTTAGTGAACTCATGGTCGGAGATAATAGTTAGTTAGCATTAGCGACTAGACGAGTGCTAACTTAACCAGCCAGCTAGTTGACTTACAACGTAAATATTAAATTAAATGGGGTAGCTAGCTGTTCCCACATAAGTATGTTTAAATCATAGTGGCAAATAAACCACGAAATTGTCTAAAGAACTTGAATGTTCCGACTTTGTTGGCTAGCGAGCTACCGAGGTGGCTGCAGTTGTTGAAGAGGCGTTCCGTCCACTAGATTATACGTCACACTAGAAACATCGCCTGAAAGACACATATCGCCATCTGCTGTCTGGAGTGAGTAAATGCAGTTGAGGAGGGAAAACTTTTTTTCTCTTCTTTGTATTATAATATTATAAAGCAGTTTAGGGAAACGTTTTTTTCTCTCCATTAAATATGAATAGTATATCAACACGTACAAAGACCAACAAGTGTTGTTTGATTTGTTCAGATTTTTTATGAGAATTTAAAACAAACTACATCTACTCCACATCTGTATTTCTGATTCAGTCAAATAACAAGATAACAAAATAAGCCCCTAGTTATTGATACCCTAGATAAAGATGAGCAAAAATTACTGTATAAAATAAATAAATAAACTTTACCCACTACCAGGATATTTTAGCCCAAAACCTGGTTACCTCTGCTAGGAGGCTGAAACTTGGCCATAAGTGGATCTTCCAGCAAGACACATCAACATCCACAAAGAAACGGTTAATTGGGCACAAAATCAACATTTTCAATGGCGATCTCAGTCCTCGGACTTGAACTCCATTGAAAACATGGGGTTTGAATTGAACAGGGCAGCCCATAAGCGCAGACAAAATAAATGAAGGACCTGGAGAGATTCTGTATTGAGGAATGGTCTAAGATCCCACCCAATACGTTCTCTAATCTCATAAAACATTTCAGTGTCGTTATCCTACCAAGGAGTGCTGGAGTATTGAAAACATGTGTGGTAATAATTCAGACCCCATACCTTTGAGAATTACATGTTAAACTAAATCTCTTTATCTGAGCAATTGTATTAGTATAAAATAATATATTTTCCCATAATTTTTACACGCAATATAGCTCAGTATTTTGTTAGCTCACATTTTGTTACGTTAAAGCATTACTGGTTAATGCTTGGTCGCAAATGGGTCTTCCAAAAGGACAGTGACCCCAAGCATACTTCCAAAGTTGTGGCAAAATGGCAACAAAGTCAAGGTATTGGAATGGCCATCACAAAGCCCTGACCTCAATCCTATAGAACATTTGTGGGCAGAACTGAAAAAGCTTGTGCGAGCAAGGAGGCCTACAAACCTGACTCAGTTACACCAGCTCTGTCAGGAGGAATGGGCCAAAATTCACCCAACTTATTGTGGGAAGCTTTTGGAAGGCTACCTGAAACGTTTGACCCAAGTTAAACAATTTAAAGGCAATGCTACCAAATACTAATTGAATGTATGTAAACTTCTGACCCACTGGAAATCTGATGAAAGAAATAAAAGCTGAAATAAATCAGTCTCTCTACAATTATTCTGACATTTCACATTCTTAAAATGGTGGTGATCCTAACTGACCTAAAACAGGGATTTTTTACTAGGATTAAATGTCAGGAATTGTGAAAAACTGAGTTTAAATGTATTTGGCTAAGGTGTATGTAAACTTCCGACTTCAAATGTATATACATCAAATCACATTTTATTTGTCACATACACTTGTTTAGCAGGTGTTATTGCAGGAGTAGCGAAATGCTTGTGTTTCTAGCTCCAACAGTCCAGTAATATCTAATGTCAGAGCGATGTCAGAGCAGCATAGACTAAGATAGAATAGAATACAGTATACATATGAGATGAGTAATGCATAGACTAAGATACAGTAGAATAGGATAGAATACAGTATATACATATGAGATGAGTAATACATAGACTAAGATACAGTAGAATAGGATAGAATACAGTATATACATATGAGATGAGTAATGCATAGACTAAGATACAGTAGAATAGGATAGAACCTAGTCTGTTCATTATATACATCTACATGATGTATTGTTACACCATGTAGGAGCAGTATAGACCTAGTCTGTTCATTATATACATCTACATGATGTATTGTTACACCATGTAGGAGCAGTATAGACCTAGTCTGTTCATTATATACATCTACATGATGTATTGTTACACCATGTAGGAGCAGTATAGACCTTGTCTGTTCATTATATACATCTACATGATGTATTGTTACACCATGTAGGAGCAGTATGGACCTAGTCTGTTCATTATATACATCTACATGATGTATTGTTACACCATGTAGGAGCAGTATAGACCTAGTCTGTTGATTATATACATCTACATGATGTATTGTTACACCATGTAGGAGCAGTATGGACCTAGTCTGTTCATTATATACATCTACATGATGTATTGTTACACCATGTAGGAGCAGTATAGACCTACAGTAGCTAGCTACTTATTTAGATTTAGTATGACTTAATAAAACTGCCTTAAATGTGCTGTAGTGAACATTTTTTATTCGCACTAATCAATCAACACATTCAGGTCTTTGTATGTCTCAATATAATAGTATTATTTAATTAAATCCATTTAAAAAATAATCTTTGTCTGAAAATAAAATATGATCCTCAACTGCGTTATCCACTCCAGTCAGCGATGTGCGTCTTTCAGGCGATGCTGCGGTTCTTCATAAACAGCTGGTCAACCACCTCGGTACATCACTAGCCAACATAGCTGAAAGATTCAAGATATTTATACGCTTTCGGTGTATATTAACGACTGTGTTTTAGACACATGTCTGTTGTATCTACTTGTTAACCTATTTAATTTAATATTACGTTATTTTTTATTTGTCAGATATAGTAGCTGGCTGGGTAAGTTAGCACTAGCCTAGTCGCTAATGATAGCTAGCTAGCTAACATCCCCGAACATGAGCTCCCTAAGCTTCTCCCCTCCTGCTAAAGAAGAGGCGGTCTACTGGACGGAGAAAGAAGCTCTGGGGCTGAACATTGTCGTGAAAGAGGAGAAGGAAGAAGAGGATGTCACAGTAAAAAAATAAGTTGAGGATGAGGCTGTTACAGTGAAAGAAGAAGAGAAAGACTTTACAGTGAAAGAGGCTGAAGTTTTTGGAGTGAAGAAGGAAGGAGAGATTACTGTCACATTGAAAGATGAAGATGTGGAGATAGGAGATCTGATTAACACCAGTAAGTACCGCCTTAAATTTGTTTTTCACTTAGGATATTCGGAGTTCGCTTGTCAATACCTCTTCAACGGAGGGCCCTAGGATGATGACTGATATGTCTAAAATCAGACGACTTAGAGAACAAGCTACCCCTTGTTTTCTCCGTTCCGTTTCCAAAAAGTGACTTAACATATATATTTGAGAAGGGTCTATCTGCTGACCGCAGACTGGGGGGCACGGCATGTAGTGATTGTCATGTAGTGATGTTTTACTACCCACCGTGCCCCCCAATAGTGCCATGCGAGAGTTGGGGTGGCTACACCAAAGATTATGGATATACTGACAAGATGTCTCTCCGCCCTAACAAGGGGAGTCGTTGTCCACAAAGCGGCACTGTGGGTTGTCTAGCTCCCGCCTATCCTGTCTTCGGATTGGTGGATACATCTTGTTATTGTAATCTATTGTTTATATTCTATGAGGGTTGTTGTCGTCAACCACCTGTATTCAATGGAGAGAGATGCTAAGCTACTAGCATGAATATGCATAGCGATCTGGAGACAACTCCTATAGTGTTTTTATGAAAGTTGTCGGTATGTCACGTGTCCACATAACAACTTAAGCATTACAAAACTTCTGTTGGATCAAGTAAACCTCACGTAGCAAATAAGCCATTCATTTTGTTGTTGACCAAATTCGACACTTTCCACATTGAGTTTATAATTGTTTCCACTTGGATACAACCTACTGTAGCCTACTGGCATGACCTAGAGAGATACAACCTACTGTAACCTACTGGCATGACCTAGAGAGTTACAACCACTTGGATACAACCTACTGTAGCCTACTGGCATGACCTAGAGAGATACAACCTACTGTAACCAACTGGCTTGACCTAGAGAGTTACAACCTACTGTACCTACTGGCATGTCCTAGAGAGTTACAAGCTACTGTAGCCTACTGGCTTCACCTAGAGAGATACAACCTACTGTAGCCTACTGGCATGACCTAGAGAGTTACAACCTACTGTAACCTACTGGCATGACCTAGAGAGATAAAACCTACTGTAGCCTACTGGCATGACCTAGAGAGTAGAGGTCGACCAATTAATCAGAATGGCCGATTAATTAGGGCCGATTTCAAGTTTTCATAACAATCGGAAATCGGTCATTTTGGATGCCGATTTTGCAGATTTTTGTATTTATTTAACTAGGCAAGTCAGTTAAGAACACATTCTTATTTTCAATGACGGCCTAGGAACGGTGGGTTAACTGCCTTGTTCAGGGGCAGAACGACAGATTTTTACCTTGTCAGCTCAGGGATTCAATCTTGCAACCTTACGGTTAACTAGTCCAATGCTCTAACCACCTGCCTCACGAGGAGCCCGCCTGTTACGCGAATGCAGTAAGAAGCCAAGGTAAGTTGCTAGCTAGCATTAAACGTATCTTATAAAAAACAATCAATCAATCAATAGTTATAACTACACATACATTTACATCATTTAGCAGACGCTCTTATCCAGAGCGACTTACAAGTACATACATTCATACTTTTTTTTGTACTGGCCCCCCGTGGGAATCGAACCCACAACCCTGGCGTTGCAAGCGCCATGCTCTACCAACTGAGCCACACGGGGCTATGGATGATGATATTACTAGTTTATCTAGCGTGTCCTGCGTTGCATATAATCGATGCAGTGCGCATTCGCGAAAAAGGACTGGCGTTGCTCCAACGTGTACCTAACCATAAACATCAATGCCTTTCTTAAAATCAATACACAGAAGTATATATTTGTAAACCTGCATATTTAACTAAAATAAATCCAGGTTAGCAGGCAATATTAACCAGGTGAAATTGTGTCACTTCTCTTGCGTTCATTGCACGCAGTGTCAGGGTATATGCAACAGTTTGGGCCGCCCGGCTCATTGCGAACTAATTTGCCAGAATTTTACGTAATTATGACATAACATTGAAGGTTGTGCAATGTAACAGGAATATTTAGACTGATGGATGCCACCCGTTAGATAAAATACGGAACGGTTCCGTATTTCACTGACAGAATACATGTTTTGTTTTCGAGATGATAGTTTCTGTATTCGACCATATTAACTTCTCTAGAATATGTGGGACGCTAACCTCCCACTTGGCCAAAAGACAGTAAAAATGCAGAGCGCCAAATTCAAATATATTACTATAAATATCAAACTTTCATGAAATCACACATGAAAGACACCAAATTAAAGCTACACTTGTTGTGAATCCAGCCAACATGTCTGATTTCAAAAAGGATTTACGGCGAAAGCATACCAAACGATTATGTTAGGTCCGTACATAGCCACAGAAAAACACAGCCATTTTTCCAGCCAAAGAGAGGAGTAACAAAAAGCAGAAATAGAGATAAAATGAATCACTAACCTTTGATGATCTTCATCAGAAGACACTCATAGGACTTCATGTTACACAATACATGTATGTTTTGTTCGGTAAAGTTCATATTTATATCCAAAAATCTGAGTTTAGGCGGGACGCTACTGTCTCATTTGGCAAAAAGCCAGAGAAAATGCAGAGCGCCAAATTCAAATTAATTACTATGAGAATTGCTATGAAAATCTAACTTTCATTAAATCACACATTAAAGTTACCAAATTAAAGCTACACTGGTTGTGAATCCAGCCAACATGTCAGAATTCAATTAGGCTTTTCGGTGAAAGCAAACGATGCTATTATCTGAGGATAGCACAATAGTAAACAAGGACAGATAAGCATATTTCAACCCTGCAGGCGCGACACAAAACGCAGAAATAAAAATATAATTCATGCCTTACCTTTGACGAGCTTCTGTTGTTGGCACTCCAATATGTCCCATAAACATCACAAATGGTCCTTTTGTTCGATTAATTCCGTCGATATATATCCAAAATGGCCATTTATTTGGCGCGTTTGATCCAGAAAAACACTGCTTCCAAATTGCTCAAACGTGACTACAAAATATCTCAAAGGTTACCTGTAAACTTTGCCAAAAAATGTCAAACTACTTTTGTAATACAACTTTAGGTATTTTTTAACGTTAATAATTGATAAAATTGAAGACGGGATGATCTGTGTTCAATACAGGATTAAAACCAACTATAGCCAGCTTTCTGGTCACGAGCTTCTATCTAACAGGACACTTAATGTGACTCTCGTTCAAGATGGCCGTACTTCTTCATTACACAAAGGAATAACCTCAACCAATTTATCAAGACTGTTGACATCCAGTGGAAGCGGTAGGAACTGCAAGCAGGTCCCTTAGAAATCTGGTTTCCCAATGAAATTTCATTGAAAAGAGAGTGACCTCAAAGAAACAAAATCTAAATGATTTGTCCTCGGGGTTTCGCCTGCTAAATAAGTTCTGTTATACTCACAGACATGATTCAAACAGTTTTAGAAACTTCAGAGTGTTTTCCATCCAAATCTACTAACAATATGCATATCTTATCTTCTGGGGATGAGTAGCTGGCAGTTGAATTTGGGTATGCTTTTCATCCAAACGTGAAAATGCTGTCCCCTATCCTAGATAAGTTAATGACCTAAGGCTCGTATTTCTGTGTGTTATTATGTTATAATTAAGTCTATGATTTGATAGAGCAGTCTGACTGAGCGATGGTGGGTACCAGCAGGCTCGTAAGCATTCATTCAAACAGCACTTTCGGGCGTTTTGCCAGCAGCCCTGCTGTTTATGAATTCAAGCCTATCAACTCCCGAGTTTAGGCTGGTGTAACCGATGTGAAATGGCTAGCTAGTTAGCGGGATGCGCGCTAATAGCGGTTCAAACGTCACTCGCGCTGAGACTTGGAGTAGTTGTTCCCCTTGCTCTGCATGGGTAACGCTGCTTCGAGGGTGGCTGTTGTCGATGTGTTTCTGGTTCGAGCCCAGGTAGCGGCGAGGGGAGAGATGGAAGCTATACTGTTACACTGGCAATACTAAAGTGCCTATAAGAACATCCAATAGTCAAAGGTATATGAAATATAAATCGTATACAGAGAAATAGCCCTATAATTCCTATAATAACTACAACCTATAACTTCCTACCTGGGAATATTGAAGACTCATGTTAAAAGGAACCACCAGCTTTCATATGTTCTCATGTTCTGAGCAAGGAACTTAAACGTTAGCGTTCTTACATGGCACATATTGCACTTTTACTTTCTTCTCCAACACTTTGTTTTTGCATTATTTAAACCAAATTGAACATATTTCATTATTTATTTGAGGCTAAATTGATTTTATTGATGTATTATATTAAGTTTAAAAAGTGTTCATTCAATATTGTTGTAATTGTCATTATTACAAATACATTTTAAAAATCGGCCGATTAATCGGTATCGTTTTTTTTGGGGGGGGCCTCCAATAATCGGTATCGGCGTTAAAAAATCATAATCGGGCGACCTCTACTAGAGAGACAAAACCTACTGTAACCTACTGGCATGACCTAGAGAGATAAAACCACTGGTATGCAAGCATTTCTAAACTTTTTTCTCACTTTTATGGGGTATTGTGATGTCATGATGTCATTATGTCAAATGTCATCCATTTTAGAATAGAACGTAACGTAACAAAATGTGTAAAAAGGGAAGGGGTCTGAATGCACTGTATGTTCTAGGGCTGTCCCAGATTTTAAAAAAATAATATTTTATTTCTACCAATTGATTGGTTGAAATGTTATGACGTGTATTTTTCCATATAGACACACCCCATGTGTTTAATAAAATCAACTGTATGTGTTTAATCAAATCAACTGTATGTGTTTAATCAAATCAACTGTATGTGATGAATCAAATCAAATCATATCAAATCTTATTTATTTATATAGCCCTTCTTACATCAGCTGATATCTCAAAGTGCTGTACAGAAACCCAGCCTAAAACCCCAAACAGCAAGCAATGCAGGTGTAGAAGCACGGGGGCTAGGAAAAACTCCCTAGAAAGGCCAAAACCTGGGAAGAAACCTAGAGAGGAACCAGGCTATGAGGGGTGGCCAGTCCTCTTCTGGCTGTGCCGGGTGGAGATTATAACAGAACATGGCCAAGATGTTCAAATGTTCATAAATGACCAGCATGGTCAAATAATAATAATCACATTAGTTGTCGAGGGTGCAGCAAGTCAGCACCTCAGGAGTAAATGTCAGTTGGCTTTTCATAGCCGATCATTCAGAGTATCTCTACCGCGCCTGCGGTCTCTAGAGAGTTGAAAACAGCAGGTCTGGGACAGGTAGCACGTCCGGTGAACAGGTCAGGGTTCCATAGCCGCAGGCAGAACAGTTGAAACTGGAGCAGCAGCACGGCCAGGTGGACTGGGGACAGCAAGGAGTCATCATGCTAGGTAGTCCTGAGGCATGGTCCTAGGGCTCAGGTCCTCCGAGAGAGAGAAAGAAAGAGAGAAAGAGAGAATTAGAGAGAGCCTACTTAAATTCACACAGGACACCGGATAAGACAGGAGAAGTACTCCAGATATAACAAACTGACCCTAGCCCCCCGACACATAAACTACTGCAGCATAAATACTGGAGGCTGAGACAGGAGGGGTCAGGAGACACTGTGGCCCCATCCGATGATACCCCCGGACAGAGCCAAACAGGAAGGATATAACCCTACCCACTTTGCCAAAGCACAGCCCCCACACCACTAGAGGGATATCTTCAAACACCGACTTACCATCCTGAGACAAGGCCGAGTATAGCCCATAAAGAACTCCGCCACGGCACAACCCAAGGGGGGGCGCCAACCCAGACAGGAAGTTCACGTCAGTGACTCAACCCACTCAAGTGACACACCCCTCCAAGGGACGGCATGAAAGAGCACCAGTAAGCCAGTGACTCAGCCCCTGTAATAGGGTTAGAGGCAGAGAATCCCAGTGGAGAGAGGGGAACCGGCCAGGCAGAGACAGCAAGGGCGGTTCGTTGCTCCAGAGCCTTTCCGTTCATCTTCACACTCCTGGGCCAGACTACACTCAATCATATGACCCACTGAAGAGATGAGTCTCCAGTAAAGACTTAAAGGTTGAGACCGAGTCTGCGTCTCTCACATGGGTAGGCAGACCATTCCATAAAAATTGAGATCTATAGGAGAAAGCCCTGCCTGCAGCTGTTTGCTTAGAAATTCTAGGGACAATTAGGAGGCCTGCGTCTTGTAACCGTAGCGTACGTGTAGGTATGTACGGCAGGACCAACTCGGAAAGATAGGTAGGAGCAAACCCATGTAACGCTTTGTAGGTTAACAGTAAAACCTTGAAATCAGCCCTTGCCTTAACAGGAAGCCAGTGAAGGGAAGCTAGCACTGGAGTAATATGATCAATTTTTTGGTTCTAGTCAGGATTCTAGCAGCCGTATTTAGCACTAACTGAAGTTTATTTAGTGCTTTATCCGGGTAGCCGGAAAGTATAGCATTGCAGTAGTCTAACCTAGAAGTAACAAAAGCATGGATTAATTTTTCTGCATCATTTTTGGACAGAAAATTTCTGATTTTTGCAATGTTACGTAGATGGAAAAAAGCTGTCCTTGAAACAGTCTTGATATGTTCGTCAAAAGAGAGATCAGGGTCCAGAGTAAAGCCGAGGTCCTTCACAGTTTTATTTGAGACGACTTTACAACCATCAAGATTAATTGTCAGAATCAACAGAAGATCTCTTTGTTTCTTAAAGTTAATAGTATGTTGTCTCTAGTTTCCCTCCTTCAGGGAACAGTAGTTATAGTCATAACATGTGGATTTAATAGTATGTTGTACTTAGTTTCCCTCCTTCTGGGAACAGTAGTTATAGTCATAACATGTGGATTTAATAGTATGTTGTACCTAGTTTCCCTCCTTCTGGGAAGAGTAGTTATAGTCATAACGTTACGCTTGTCATATGATGAACTTCAACTTAAATATTGGATCTTGCTGTCGGACAGTTTTTTGTATTCAGATCTCTAAAAATGCACTCTAACTACGGAACATTTAGTGTCTCCTTATGTTACGCTGGGAAAACAGTTTTCATGGGAACAGAAATCCTAAATCATTTCAGGGGTTGCTAAATCCAATGGTTGTAACCGAGAGTCACCTTAACTTTATTGACAACACCCAAATGAATACTGTCATTAACGCGGTTTTATAATAATTACACATCATTCTTAATACTGTAGCTGTTTTGTTACAGTCACATGTTTAACTATCATCAGCTGATCCAGGAAATCATTTTCTGAATGACAGTCACATGACAAACATCACGACATGCAACAACAACCAAAGTGCTTCTTCATTCATTACTCATGTAAAGACAGTTATGCCGTGCTCCATGTTGGATCCAACATCCCTAACAAATTGGTGTTTATAATGTGTTATTGTCTGCTTGATTTACAGTAGGGTCTCGTTTGTCTGTTTGGACACAGAGATACTTAGCTCATAATGTGTAGAGAACTGTTCCTTGATGGATAGGCTATTGTACAACACACATAGCTGTTTTCCTTTATTCAGGACATTTAGAATGACAACACATTACAGAGTAGCCTAGTGGGATTATTCACAAAATTATCTGGTTATGAAATGTCATGACAGACATTTTAGTTTCCATGTTTCAACTGAAATATTAAATGATTTATAATCCTAGGTCTATGTTGTTGTTAGGTGAGGTTATGGGTCCTACAGTAGGTCTATGTTGTTGTTGTTAGGTGAAGTTATGGATCCTACAGTAGGTCTATGTTATTGTTAGGTGAAGTTATGGGTTCTACAGTAGGTCTATGTTATTGTTAGGTGAAGTTATGGCTGATGTTAAAGCTAGCCAAAGAGCATTTTACTGGTTAAGTGTTTTTAAAGTATATAGCAGTTTATTTGCGACAAAAACACAAACATATTAACCAGGACATTCAAGCGAGCCTTACAATTATAATCCAAAAGTAATGTGAAATGCACTCATAAGCAACCTGGAAATGGAGGCTATTTTTGCTGTCAGCCGATGAGAACTCCCCTGAGTTTTCCCCCACGGTGGTGAATTAGTGAATAGCTACACAGACCTTAATGTGAGTTTCCTTGAGTAGCACTCCTGATCTTGCACTGATAGTGCGCTGTAATATTCAGAATACATCGTGAAAAACTAAAATCTTTGCTCACCATTTTTGCTCCAGGCAGATATACTACATCCATAACTATCGGTTTCCTCGTTAGCAGGGACGTGTTTCTGCATTCAAATTGTTTGTGCTTTGCCCTCATGCTGCAATTTTAGCAAACACAGAAAAGGGCCTATATTGGAGACCAAAAGTCGTCTGGCACAGTGCTTAACGTTTCAACAACTCGAATAACTTATTTCTAGCCTACAATCATCGATGTTACTACTGTGAAAACAAGACTATCGTCATATAATTTAACATGCGTCAATTGTTGTACAACTTCATGGGTATGCTCTGGGCATCACCTTTGATCTCAAATAAACAATTGATTTCTGCTGTTGTGGGCCTTTAACCATCTGTCTGACTTTGTCGTTCACACAGGAGAGAGACGGGACTATCGTGGATCCTCTGTGGAGCCTCAACAACACCATGATGCTGACGAGGCAGAGAAAAGTCTCTCCAGATCAGAACTCCTCAAGAAACACCAGCAGAGACCCACAGGGAAGAAATCTCACTGCTGCTCTGACTGTGGGAAAAGATTAAACTCTTCATCAGACCTTAAAATACATCAAAGAATTTCCACTGGAGAGAAACCTTATGGCTTTGATCAATGTGGGAAGAGTTTTACTGAGTCAAGCTGTCTCACTATACATCAGAGAATACACACAAGAGAGAAAAGATATAGCTGTGATCAATGTGGAAAGGGTTTCGGTACATCTGGCTGTCTGACAAAACACCAGAGAACACACACAGGAGAGACACCTTATAGCTGTGATCAATGTGGGAAGAGTTTTACTCTGCTAAACAGCTTGATAGTACACCAGAGAATACACACAGGAGAGAAATCATATAGCTGTGATCAATGTGGAAAGGGTTTTGGTACATCTGGCTGTCTGACAAAACACTGGAGAACACACACAGGAGAGAAACCTTATAGCTGTACTCAATGTGGGAAGAGTTTTACTCATTCAACCAGCCTGATATCACACCAGAGAACACACACAGGAGAGAAACCTTATAGCTGTAATCAATGTGGGAAGAGTTTTGCTTCATCTGGCCTTCTGACTGTACACCAGAGATTACACACAGGAGAGAAATCTTATTGCTGTGATCAATGTGGGAGAAGTTTTACTCAGCTAAGCAGCCTGGTATCTCACCAGAGAACACACACAGGAGAGAACTCTCATAGCTGTAATCAATGTGGGAAGAGATACTCTGATAAAAGATCTCTGACTAAACATCAGAAAATACATTGAGTTGTTTCATGATATCAATGAAATAATGTAGAATGTTTTTAATATTGTGGAAGTATTTTAGTCACGTCACAATATAGAATGTTTTGACATTGTAGGAGCAGTATTCTAATGATGTCACAATATTGCCCTATTCCCATTTAGCAACATGTAATTCAAAAGACATTGAAAAGAAGACTATGCCCAACGTTCAATATATGTTCGGTTGTAGTTGAAAGTGAATGTTCAAAAGATGTATTTTCGGGTAGTTTTTTCAATGACTTGAAAACAATTTAATTTCAATGTACTTGCAGCCTATACACATGGACGCAGGAAAATAAATTGGTCTATAATCAATTTTATTAACAATCCTACATCACTCCAGCATTTCTTGACAACATTCAAGTGCTAATTGTCTTTATTCCACTACTGAAGAAGCATGTTTCAAATTACCTCATATTTCAAACATTCAGCCTGACATGTTTTATTATTCCATGCCTCGCCATTAAGTTAATTGGTGGTCGTTAGCACGTAGGGCGCACTGATTGGTGTCACCTCGTTAGTCAGTATGTGTTACACCTGTGCTGGCTTGTCCATCTCGTTAGTGGGAAGGTGTTTCATCTGAGCTGGTCCAGGTAATATTTAAGAGTGTATTTTTTTTCCCTGTGAAGCCATTGTGTTGCATCCATGTCTGAAATGTGCTGTATAAATAAAGCTTGATTTGAGTTCAACAAATGAACCCAATCAACAGACTCTTGGTCCCTTTTAGTATGAAAAACAGTATCAATCCCGCTTTTCAAGCCAGCTGAAGGCGTGGTGGATGGTCTCCCACTGCTCTCCTTATGTCATGTTCTGTGGCCCTACTGTTCCATTTCTTGACTGCCGCTGCAACACAGAAATAAACAAATTTAGTCATATTATATAAAAACACTCAAAGTAATGGATATGGAGCATCTATGGCCTCAGTTACACCTGGCACCTAAATGTGACTTCTGTCATCTGATCACTCCAAGCTGCATTAGGTTCAGATCTACCAGGATGGGCCTTTGACATAGTCTGGATGCAGTCAGGCCACCAAATATGCATCAGCAATGTAAAGAGATGAGTGGGGAAAAGTACATTTACACAAATGACCTTCATAATAAATCAAATGTTATTTGTCACATATATATGTTATTGCGGGTGTAGCTAAATTGTGTTCCTAGCTCCAACAGTGTAGTAATATATAACTAAATGCTTGTGTAATATCTAACAATTTCACAACAAAAACCTAATACACACAAATCTAAGTAATGGAATAAGAATATATAAATACATGGACAAGCAATGTCAGAGTGGCATAGACAAATACAGTAGAATAGGATAGAATACAGTATATACATATGAGATGAGTAATACATAGACTAAGATACAGTAAAATAGGATAGAATACAGTATATCCATATGAGATGAGTAATGCCAGATATGTAAACATTATTAAAGTGACTAGTGTTCCATTCCTTAAAGTGGCCAATGATTTCAAGTCTGTGTATGTAGGCAGCAGCCTCTCTGTGTTAGTGATGACTATTTAACAGTCTGATGGCCTTGAGATTGAAAAACAGATTCTGTCTCTCGGTCCCAGATTTAATGTACCTGTACTGACCTCGCCTTGTGGATGATAAAGGGGCGAAGAGGCAGCGGCTCGGGTAATAACAAAGAACAAATGTGTGTGCCTGAGGGGAAATGCACTTTCATATAGCCAAAAGGGGTGAGAAATTACACCAATACCAGTGGACAATTTGCACAAATGTATATAAACATATTCCCTTTTGCTGACGTGATGAACCGCTAATGGGACATAAATATTTACCATCTAAACCATGTGTGACCTCTCACCTCTCTGGCTGTAGAAGTGTTCTTCCTAACCAGTCCCTCAACAGCTCCCTGACTGAGCTCCACCCTCACTGGGTCTTCAGAGGAAAGGAAGGCTGAGGAGGGATGGAAGGATGAATGGATCAGTCAGTCAATAAAGTGTAGAGCTGCTGTCTGACAAAATCACTATTTTAGTAGTTCATTAAAACTTCTTCTTAATAGGGGGCGCTGTTTTCACTTTGGGAAAAAATCGTGCCCAAATTAAATGGCCTCGTACTCTGTTCTAGATCATACAATATGCATATTATTATTACTATTGGATAGAAAACACTCTGAAGTTTCTAAAACTGTTTGAATTATATCTGTGAGTAAAACACAACTCATTTGGCAGCAAACTTCCAGACAGGAAGTGAAAATTCTGAAAATGGGGCTCTGTGTCAGGGCCTGCCTATTCAACTGGCTTAAATTTATGGATCTGTATGCACTTCATACGCCTTCCACTAGATGTCAACAGGCAGTAGAAGGTTGAATGGGGTGTCTAGCTTGATGTGAGGCCGAATGAGAGCTTTTGGAGTGACAGGTCCGCTCTTTTGTCAGTTTTCAACTGCGCACAGGGGAACTCCACATTGTCTTCTGAAATGCGTTACGTATACACGACGAAATGCTCCGGCTCTGATTTTATTGGATACATATGAGAAAAACATCATAAGGTAGGATTTTTCAACCGAGTTTGACCAGTTTATTCAACGTTTATTGGGACGTTTATTGGGAATTTTTCGTTCCAGGCGCAACGATTTCTTGGACATGTGTCCTCCACATGGCTAGCCAAAGTTGCTAATTCGACAGAAGAAATGGACATTCTAAAACCAAACAACGATTTATTCTGGAACTAGGACTCCTTGCACAACATTCTGATGGAAGATCATCAAAAGTAAGAGAATATTTATGATGTTATTTCGTATTTTTGTGTTTTATGTTGGCTCCAACAAGGCGGAGAATTGTAGGGCGCTGTCTCACAATATTGCATGCTGTATGTTGTACTAAAGTTATTTTTAAAAATCTAACACAGCGGTTGCATTAAGAACCAGTGTATCTTTCATTTGCTGTACAACATGTATTTTTTAGTAAAGTTTATGATGAGTTCTTTGGTTAGATTAGGTGACTGTCCAAAATATCTCCGGACATTTTGGTGCATTGTGGCTACGTATTCACAATGTAAAACCAGGATTTGTAGCTATAAATATGCACATTTTCGAACAAAACATAAATGTATTGTATAACATGATGTTATAAGACTGTCATCTGATGAAGTTGTCCAAAGGTTAGTGATTAATTTTATCTCTATTTCTGGGTTTTGTGAAAGCTATGTTGGCGGTGAATATATGGCGTTGTGTGTTTGGCTATTGTGGTGAGCTAATATAAATATATATTGTTTTTCGCTGTAAAACACTTAAAAAATCGGAAATATTGGCTGGATTCACAAGATGTTTATCTTTCATTTGCTGTACACCATCTATTTTTCATAAATGTTTTATGATGAGTATTTATGTATTTCACGTTGCTCTCTGTAATTATTCTGGCTGTTTTGGTGCTATTTGTGATGGTGGCTGCAATGTAAAACTACGATTTATACCTCAAATATGCACATTTTCGAACAAAACATAAATGTATTGTATAACATGATGTTATAAGAATGTCATCTGATGAAGTTGTTCAAGGTTAGTGATTAATTCTATCTCTATTTGTGGGTTTTGTGAAAGCTACCTATGCGGTGGAAACATGGTGGAAACGTTGTGTGTTTGGCTATTGTGGTGAGCTAATATAAATATATATTGTGTTTTCGCTGTAAAACATTTTAAAAATCAGAAATGATGGCTGGATTCACAAGATGTTTATCTTTCATTTGCTGTATTGGACTTGTGATTTCACGAAATTATATTATATGATATCCCTGTCGCGTTAGGCTAGGCTATGCTAGTCAGCTTTTTTGATGAGGAGGATCCCGGATCCGGGAGGGAGACTCATTAGAGGTTATTAAAGTAAATAAGGCTTTATGACTGCTGAATACCAACTATCAATCACTTAGATAATGTATTTTCAGGTAGAGATACATCCTTGAGATGTCCCTAGCCCGTTGAAGTTGACATTTAAAATGGTTAAGGAAGGGTTTAGGGTAGGGATGTCCCAAGGATCCCGGATAGCATTGACCATTGTGCAGTCTTCTGTCTCTTTTACATAGCAGGTGACGGGTTCTGACTTCTGAACTGGAAAATATGAAATATCCTTATTATGTGAAATTGAATGAAACAATAATGTATGTTGATGCTAATTTGATGTACAATGTTCCATGATGTTTCTATATGATAACAATAGCCTAATATATTTAATATGCCATATACTATTTTTTAACAGTTTCACTAATTCATTTTAATTAACTTAATCATTATGATTCAACGTCAGTTCACCGTCTCACCTCATACTGTATTGGAGCAGCAGCAGCTGACTGCCCGGTTCAACGTCAGTTCACCGTCTCACCTCATACTGTTTTGGAGCAGCAGCAGCTGACTGCCCAGTTCAACGTCAGTTCACCGTCTCACCTCATACTGTATTGGAGCAGCAGCAGCTGACTGCCCGGTTCAACGTCAGTTCACCGTCTCACCTCATACTGTATTGGAGCAGCTGACTGCCCGGTTCAACGTCAGTTCACCGTCCCACCTCATACTCTTTTGGAGCAGCAGCAGCTGACTGCCCAGTTCAAAATCAGTTCACCTTCTCACCTCATACTATATTGGAACAGCAGCAGCTGACTGCCCGGTTCAAAGTCAGTTCACCGTCTCCCCTCATACTGTATTGGAGCAGCAGCAACTGACTTGATCGTTGATGCTAATCAGCATGTTTGAATCTGAGAGTAAATAGAGCCGACTACACTCTAAAAATGAAGGGTTCAACTGGAGTTGTTCTCAGATCCCCTAAGATCCGTAGGGTCCTTGGTCAATGAAAAACAGCCCCAAAAGGTTCTTCAAAGAACTTGTTAGAAGGTGGGTTCATTGAGGAACCTCCGTTGTTGCAGAACTTCTTCCAGGAACTTCGCAATTACAACTGAAAACGACGGTGACAAGTTTTGATGCGACAACAGTTAAAAAGGTTAAGTTGGGTTGATGTTTGACTCTGAATATCTCTCGAAATAATTTATTATAATAATATAACATACTAATAATGAATAACGAAGACAATTCTGGTTTTCTGTGAATAGCTTCCATAACTGTCATGTTTCTGACCTTATTTCCTTTGTTCAGTCTTTGTTTAGTTGGTCAGGACGTGAGCTGGATGGGCATTCTATGTTATGTGTTTCTATGTTTGGTTTAGGGTTGTCTAACTAGCCTGATATGGTTCTCAATCAGAGGCAGGTGTTTTACGTTGTCTCCGATTGGGAACCATATTTAGGTAGGCTGTTCTCACTGTTTGTTTGTGGGTGATTGTTCCTGTTCATTGCATTCTTTGTTTTACTAGGTTCACATGTTCAGGTCTGTAGCGTCGTTGGTTTCATTCTGTTTATTGTTTTGTTCATGTTGATAAGTGTTCCAATAAATATGGAAATGTACCACGCTGCGATTTCGTCCTCCTCTCCTTCAACCAACGACGAGAGTCGTTACAATAACGTTACTATAGTTAATTAACTTAAATATTAGAAAGCCCGGTTTGACCGTCGGCGTTGTATGAGCTACAGTACAGTACCGTTATCTAGCTAGCTAACGTTATGTCCCAACTAGGCAGAACTAGGTTTGGATTATTTCCCTGAACTATATTATTTCCCATATATTGTATATCGTTTCCATAAAGCCAACATGGCTTTACACTCATTAACGTAAGTTTCCAATCTAGAGCAGTTCTCACTTTTGTTAGAATGAACTAGCTCACGTTAACTAACTAACTAACTAAGGACAATGACCTGTCCAGACGAGATGTTACAACGAACTGAATCGTCAATGGAGGGCTTCCTCTTTATATAGCCTGCTACAGCATGCAATACTATTAACACACAAGGGGGCATAACGTTACATGTACAATACTGTAATGAAACAGCAGGGAGCAGGTCTCGAACCCTCAACCTTCTAGCCCGAAGTCCAGCGCGCTATCGACTGTGCCGCAAAAGCATGCTCGTGCGGTAGAGTCGATTTCCGCGCTTATAAACCCAGGGTCGTTACACTACTCCCTCCTTTCAAAGAGTGCGTCCTCGCGCTAGCTTGCGACTCTACGTCTTACAGGAACGCGCTCACCGGCCAAGCACACGCACTGTCGTGGATGCAAGGTTTGATCACTTCTGACACCAATGTAATGAAACAGCAGGGAGCAGGTCTCGAACCTTCGACCTTCTAGCCCGAAGTCCAGCGAGCTATCGACTGTACCGCAAAAGCATGCTCGTGGGGTAGAGTCGATTTCCGCGCTTATAAACCCAGGGTCGTTACAATACTATCCCATTTTGGAAACGTTACATGTACAATACTATCCCATTTTGGAAAAGTTACATGTACAATACTATCCCATTTTGGAAACGTTACATGTACAATACTATCCCATTTTGGAAACGTTACATGTACAATACTATCCCATTTTGGAAACGTTACATGTACAATACTCTGCCATTTTGGAAACGTTACATGGACAATACTATCCCATTTTGGAAACGTTACATGTACAATACTATCCCATTTTGGAAACGTTACATGGACAATACTATCCCATTTTGGAAACGTTACATGTACGCCCCCTTGTGGAGGGAAATTAATATCTTAGATGGTAGCTGTAGATGGGATTCAAATGCATAATGGTATTAATACAGTGTCTAGACTACCTCTTTGGATAAATGCCCTTCAGAATCCAAACACAGTATTGCCACGCATCAAAATGTTGCGTATAATCTTTCAAGTCAGCCTGATAAAATATTGAACAATTTGTGTACAAAGATATCTTGAAATGTGATATTAGGCCTGTATGGCAGTACTGTATTGGCTAGTGCTTTCTCCAATATGTTCTTCTATTTTGCATTCAATTGTATGTCGATGCCATTTATCTGTTAATATTTATTAAATATATATTTTTTAATGCTTGTAAGACTATTCTTTGACACATTTTCTCTTCCTTTGAAATTCTTATCGGACAGAACATAGACACAATGCAATTGGGATCAAGAAGAAGGTACAGATATGTTGTAGGACAGCCCCATTTGAAGTGTACATTTAACCTACATAGCAGTCAATACAAACTGACATCTATTAGCATACAAATGTGTGCAAATGATCTTTTCAGATCTTCTCAGAAATGAATCAAGTCCATGGAATGGATATAGACAAAAAGATAATTCAAGGACTATCAGAGGTTGAGAGGCGAGGCTGGAGTGAGGACATCATCCTGCTATTTTGACAGTCCCTGAAGGACAATACAGATGAGGGATTTGCTCTTATTCCTTCCCTTTCTCTAATATATTTTGTAATAAAATTAGCAAGTGTAGTAAGATCATTGCTTTACTTTACTAGGACTGGAGACCACAGCAGCGATTCTGCTCTTGCCCTACCTCTTCAATGACATGAGTGGCCTTTATGTCCGTGACATGGTATGCCTATGCACCAATCATCTGTTTCTTCATAAACATAGGTGTGCATGCTTATATAAAACTACAGCTGAACAGTTGTTCTGTTCTTTGTTAATTGTATGTGTATTAATCTTTTCTTACTTTTGTTAACACAGATTTCACCGCTCTTCACTCCTTTACTGCACATCGGCGGAAATCCATTTCACCATGAGAGTGAAATCCCGCTGGCCTTTGATGGGGAGAACATCCACACTCTCGAGGACGTCCCCATGGGACTTGGGGCTCTGCTAGGGAAGTATTTTTTATTTTCCCTTAAATTTCCCCAAAATGTCAGAAAAACACTTACAGTGGGGCAAAAAATAATTTAGTCAGCCACCAATTGTGCAAGTTCTCCCAATTAAAAAGATGAGAGAGGCCTGTAATTTTCATCATAGGCACACTTCAACTATGACAGACAAAATGAGAAAAAAAATCCAGAAAATCACATTGTAGGATTTTTAATGAATTTATTTGCAAATTATGGTGGAAAATAAGTATTTGGTCACCTACAAACAAGCAAGATTTCTGGCTCTCACAGACCTGTAACTTCTTCTTTAAGAGGCTCCTCTACTCCACTCGTTACCTGTATTAATGGCACCTGTTTGAACTTGTTATCAGTATAAAAGACACCTGTCCACAACCTCAAACAGTCACACTCCAAACTCCACTATGGCCAAGACCAAAGAGCTGTCAAAGGACACCAGAAACAAAATTGTAGACCTGCACCAGGCTGGGAAGACTGAATCTGCAATAGGTAAGCAGCTTGGTTTGAAAAAATCAACTGTGGGAGCAATTATTAGGAAATGGAAGACATATAAGACCACTGATAATCTCCCTCGATCTGGGGCTCCACACAAGATCTCACCCCGTGGGGTCAAAATGATCACAAGAACGGTGAGCAAAAATCCCAGAACCACACGGGGGGACCTAGTGAATGACCTGCAGAGAGCTGGGACCAAAGTAACAAAGCCTACCATCAGTAACACACTACGCCGCCAGGGACTCAAATCCTGCAGTGGCAGACATGTCCCCCTGCTTAAGCCAGTACATGTCCAGGCCCGTCTGAAGTTTGCTAGAGAGCATTTGGATGATCCAGAAGAAGATTGGGAGAATGTCATATGGTCAGATGAAACCAAAATATAACTTTTTGGTAAAAACTCAACTCGTCGTGTTTGGAGGACAAAGAATGCTGAGTTGCATCCAAAGAACACCATACCTACTGTGAAGCATGGGGGTGGAAACATCATGCTTTGGGGCTGTTTTTCTGCAAAGGGACCAGGACGACTGATCCGTGTAAAGGAAAGAATGAATGGGGCCATGTATCGTGAGATTTTGAGTGAAAACCTCCTTCCATCAGCAAGGGCATTGAAGATGAAACGTGGCTGGGTCTTTCAGCATGACAATGATCCCAAACACACCGCCCGGGCAACGAAGGAGTGGCCTCGTAAGAAGCATTTCAAGGTCCTGGAGTGGCCTAGCCAGTCTCCAGATCTCAACCCCATAGAAAATCTTTGGAGGGAGTTGAAAGTCCGTGTTGCCCAGCAACAGCCCCAAAACATCACTGCTCTAGAAAGAGATCTGCATGGAGGAATGGGCCAAAATACCAGCAACAGTGTGTGAACCTTGTGAAGACTTACAGAAAACGTTTGACCTCTGTCATTGGCAACAAAGGGTATTGAGATAAACTTTTGTTATTGACCAAATACTTATTTTCCACCATAATTTGCAAATAAATGTATTAAAAATCCTACAATGTGATTTTCTGGATTTGTTTTTCTCATTTTATCTGTCATAGTTGAAGTGTACCTATGATGAAAATTACAGGCTTCTCTCATCTTTTTAAGTGGGAGAACTTGCACAATTGGTGGCTGACTCAATACTTTTTTGCCCCACTGTATGTTCTTAAGTTACTGTGTTCTGGGGATAAGAGAAGTTGGGGTGAAGTTACCAGGGCAGGTCATAAAGATGGCAAACTTCCTAACATAACTAAGTGGATAAAATAAATCTGTATTTAGCTTCACATCTACAATATTGTTAGTTTACCTATGATTCATTTTTAATGTATGTTTTTATTGTACATTTTTTATTTGTTTTAAATGTCATGAAAAGCACTATACCAAGTAAATGTATTATTTATTATGGTCTGACATGTCTACAGAAATATTGCAATTTTGTAATGTGTTTTGTTTGGTAAATATTAATTCACATTTGTGGTGCCACTAAATAAACAATTCATTATTTAAATCAAAATTGTTGTTATTATTAAAATATGTTTTTATAATGGGGGGAGGGTAGACAGGGTTCCCCCACAGTTTCAATTTGAAGAACCCTTCAGATTCTCCGGAACCTTTACTTTTTAGAGTGTATATTGATGAAAGTCACCTTGTCCAAGAGATATTTACATAGTTATACACAGCCCAATTTGGGTTGACTATTTTGGGGCGAAATAGCGACCACAACAGACAGACCTGATATCGCCCAAAATTCGACGTCCTTGGACGTCACGTGCTGAGTGGGTATGACCAAAGTTATTCTATTTAGCTACACTTTGTAGTACATTTTTACACTATATTAAATGTTTCTGATGCCACATAGCCCGTTTTCAAAGGGAGTCGTTGGTTTTTAGGGGCAGTCGCTTTTAGCTTTTTGTCTGAAAGTATTTTCTCAACTGCGATACCAACTCCAGTCAGCAGATGGCGATGTGCGTCTTTCAGGTGATTCTGCCACTGTGACGTATAATCTAGTGGACGGGACGCTTCTTCAACAGCTAGTCAGCCACCTGGGTTCACTAACTTTATGGAAAAAGGTTTATTCAATAAATCTAGCAACTCCTCTCATACTGGGAAAATACAGGAATACACACTCAGAGCCTCCTCAATGGGCCCTGTTTACACCTCCAAGGTGCCCCCCTCACACAGGAATACACACTCAGAGCCTACGAGGCTTTTCTAAAAACGACACTTTGTGTGTTTCGCTCCTCTTTTTTAAAAACTAGGTTTGAGATTTGGTATCCACTCGTATCGCTGCCTCTCAGATCAAAGGTGGGTCCATCTGCTCCATTCCCAAAGTGTGGTCTCCGAGATCCCAAGTTTGAGGGCTCCCTGGTGCACCATTTACCCAGGTCGTCAGGAGCGGTCACCAAGTGAAGATTAACATCCCCAAATGTGGTTAATTTCTTTCATATCAAATGAGGAGACACTTATAACTCACACAAGTCAGAGTTATTCTTAAACTAAATCTATATTCATTTATTAATAAGGGAGCAGGTCAATACAACGCACACATATAAAGTGAATTGAGTGCTCTACAATAATGATGGCTGGTCGATGAATCACCCCCAGATGATTCGTTGAAAGCCACGAGTCAAAAGTACAAAGGTCTTTCAACTTACATGATGAACAACAGATGTATAGAACGGGTCACAAGTTTAGGATTTGTATGAGAGATATTTATAATTCTCAGCAGACAGTATCTGCTGTAAAAACAGTACTCTTTGTGTAGAGATCAGGGCCTGGCCCTGGGGTCATCTCTCCCTGGTACCATATAGAACAGAAACATTAACTCATGCTCTGGAATGCGGTCTCTTTAGGTTTTATAACCCAAAAGACATTGTAAATCTCCTGTCAGTGTGATATCCCAGAGGCCCATCCTCAGTAGAACACAGACACAATAGTTCGAAGAACCCTCTATTCTGTTGCATAAAACAACCATTTGATGCAATAAAAGTATTATAAAATAATCTTGCAGTTTTGCTCTCACAGTGTCCACTGAAAGTTGACTAGTAACAACAACTGGGAGATAAAAGACACCCACCATGAGACCCACTAAATCTGCCCAAGAAGAGGCAAACAAAAGAAAAACCCACAACAAACTTAAAAAAGGGAAGCAAATAAAAACGATAGCGCAACTAAAGGTGTTGACTCTCCACATCTATCAACACAACTGGAGCACTGGGCCAGACACTCTTCAATAGAACCTGGACCAGCTCAGGTGAAACACCTTTCCACTAACGAGATGGACAAGCCAGCACAGGTGTAACACATACTGACTAACGAGGTGACACCAATCACCCTACGTGCTAACAAGCTATACGTGCTAACGAGCTATACGTGCTAAAGTCCAACCTCAAAATATAAATGGAAAAACCAAAGACTGTAACACCTTCCCCCTTAAGAGAATGCTTAACAGAAAACAACTTCAATTTCACATTATAATCAACTACAATGCTTCACCTTCATCAATATAAACATGGTGACTACTGGCTGTGAACAATTAAAAACAAGAAAAATATATATTTTTTTCCCCCACTAGATTCTAGAACTCTCGTCTTAACTCACTTGTGATATATTGAAAACCTAAACATAAAATGTGCTATATACACAAACATCTGCCACAATAATCATGTTACTTGTATTTTTTAAACAAGCACCTTATAAACTGCACAAGCACCAGCAACGCTGTTGTTTTGACAAGTAGCAATAAATCACTGATATTGATTAGGTTGTACGTGCTGTTAAAACTGACACAACTAAAAAAACACATGGAAATGGGAGATATCTTTTACCTCACTGGTTAGAGGACAGTCAGCTACATTTTGGAGTGATGCATTTAAATGTAGGGGCCGCTAAAGAAAGAAATGCAACACTTATTTGTCATCTCTCATTGATATCATGTTGAAATCATTTGTGCGAGAGGAGGGAGGTGAAGTTCCACATCCTGTTAAAACTAACAGCTCAAAAACCACACGGAATCTGGGAATAATGTAAACATCACTGGTTAGAGGACAATTTGTAGAAAACAGCTAGCTACAATTTGAAGTGTTGCATTTTGATTCCAGTGGGTCACCAACATGTTAAGTGTAACACAACACAACTTTCAATTCAGAGCCTGGATTTTCCCCCTGAGGCTAATATCCATATCATGTTGAAATCAATTGATAAAGGGGCAAACATTTAGGCTTCTACATTGTGACATTATTAAAACACTCCTACAATGTTAAAACATTCTACATTGTGACATTAATTAATTGATATCATGAAACAACTCTTTCATGTACGTACTTTCTGATATTTGATCTGAGATCTTTTATCAGATTATCTCTGGTCACAGCTAAGAGATTTCTCTCCTGTGTGTGTTCTCTGGTGTTGTACCAGGCTGTTTGACTGAGTAAAACTCTTCACACATCAATTAGAGCTATACGATTTCTATTCTGTGTGTGTTCTCTGGTGTACAGTCAGCTGCCCAGATGTAGCAAAACTCTTCACACATTGATTACAGCTATAAGGTTTCTCTCCTGTGTGTGTTCTCTGGTGTACTGTCAGACCCGTAGATGAAACAAAACTCTTTCCACATTGATTACAGCTATAAGGTTTCTCTCCTGTGTGTGTTCTCTGGTGTACTGTCAGATCACCAGATTGAACAAAACTCTTCCCACATTGATCACAGCTAAAAGGTTTCTCTCCTGTGTGTGTTCTCTGGTGTATCTTCAGATGGCTAGATTGAACAAAACTCTTCCCACATTGATCACAGCTATATGGTTTCTCTCCTGTGTGTGTTCTCTGGTGTGATATCAGGTTGCTTAGCTGAGTAAAACTCTTCCCACATTGAGTACAGCTGAAAGGTTTCTCTCCTGTGTGTATTCTCTGGTGTAGAGTCAGATTGCTGGACCTAGCAAAAATCTTTCCACATTCATCACAGCTATATGGTTTCTCTCCTGTGTGTGATCTCTGGTGTGATATCAGGCTGTTTAGCTGAGTAAAACTCTTCCCACATTGAGTACAGCTAAAAGGTTTCTCACCTGTGTGTGTTCTCTGGTGTGATATCAGGCTGCTTAGCTGGGTAAAACTCTTCCCACATTGAGTACAGCTAAAAGGTTTCTCTCCTGTGTGTATTCTCTGGTGTAGAGTCAGATTGCTAGATCTAGTAAAAATCTTCCCACATTCATCACAGCTATATAGTTTCTCTCCTGTGTGTATTCTCTGGTGTACAGTCAGAAGGCAAGATAAAACAAAACTCTTCCCACATTGATCACAGCTAAAAGGTTTCTCTCCTGTGTGTATTCTCTGGTGTCGAGTAAGATTGCTAGATCTAGTAAAAATCTTCCCACATTCATCACAGTTATATGGTTTCTCTCCTGTGTGTGTTCTCTGGTGGGATGTCAGGCTGCTTAGCTGAGTAAAACTCTTCCCACATTGATCACAGCTATACGGCTTCTCTCCTGTGTGTGTTCTCTTGTGTAGAGTCAGATTTCTAGATGTAGTAAAAATCTTCCCACATTCATCACAGCTGTAAGGTTTCTCTCCTGTGTGTATTCTCTGGTGTGATATCAGGCTGGTTGAATGACTAAAACTCTTCCCACATTGAGTACAGCTATAAGGTTTCTCTCCTGTGTGTGTTCTCTGGTGTATCTTCAGATGGCTATATTGAACAAAACTCTTCCCACATTGAGTACAGCCGTAAGGTTTCTCTCCTGTGTGGATTCTCTGGTGAATTTTAATGCCTGATGAGGTGAATCTCTTCCCACAGTCAGAGCAGCAGTGAGTTCTCTTCCCTGTGGATATCTGCTGGTGTTTCTTGATGTGTTCTGATCTGGAGAGACTCTTCTCTGCCTCGTCAGCATCATGAGGTTGTTGAGCCTCCCCAGAGGATCCACGGTAGTCCCGTCTCTCTCCTGTGTGAACAACAAAGTCAGACAGATGGTTAAAGGCCCACAACAGCAGAATCCACTGTAAAAGGTGATGCCAACAGCGTAGCCATGATGTTGTACAACAATTGACATCTGATGAATGTTACAATTATTTGACAATTGTCTTAAAATGAGCAACAATATTCAAATTTAGTATTGTTTTCACATTAGTAGTAAAATCGATGATGGTAGGCTAGAAATAATTTAAAGTTGTTGAAACCCTAAGCAATGTGCCATACGACTTTTGGTCTCCAATATAGGACAATTTCTGTGTTTGCTAAAATTGCGGCACATTGTCAAAGCACACACAATTTGAAACTCCTCCCTGCTAATGAGGAAACCGCTAGTTATGGATGTAGTATATCTGGTAATGAGGAAACCACTAGTTATGGATGTAGTATATCTGGTAATGAGCAAACCACTAGTTATGGATGTAGTATATCTGGTAATGAGGAAACCGCTAGTTATGGATATAGTATATCTAGTTGTAGAAACTCCTCCCTGCTAATGAGGAAACCACTAGTTATGGATGTAGTATATCTGGTAATGAGGAACCCACTAGTTATGGATGTAGTATATCTGGTAATGAGGACACCGCTAGTTATGGATGTAGTATATGTGGTAATGAGGAAACCGCTAGTTATGGATGTAGTATATCTAGTTGTAGTAACTCCTCCCTGCTAATGAGGAAACCGCTAGTTATGGATGTAGTATATCTAGTTGTAGAAACTCCTCCCTGCTAATGAGGAAACCACTAGTTATGGATGTAGTATATCTGCCTGGAGCAGAAATGGTGAGCGAAGAATTTCGTTTTTCACAATGTATTCTGAATATTACAGCGCAAGATCAGGAGTGCTACTCAAGGAAACTCACATTAAGCTCTGTCGCTATTTACTAATTCACCACCGTGGGAGAAAACTCAGGGGAGTTCTTATAGGCTGACAGCAAAAATAGCCTCCATTTACAGGTTGCTTATGAGTGTATTTCACACTACCTTTAGATTAAAATTGTAAGGCTCGTTTGAATCTCCAACTTAACTTTGTGTTATTGTCACAAATCAACTGCTTTATACTTAAACACTTCAACCAGTAAAATGCTCTTTGGCTTTGCCATCGCCCTGACAATGAGGGTTTGTACACTAAGTGTTTAACAAATTGGCCCATAACTTCACCTAACAACAACATAGACCTACTGTAGAACCCATAACATCACCGAACAACAACATAGACATAGGATTATATATAATTTAATATTTCGGGTGAAACATGGAAACTAAAATGTATTTGTCATGACATTCAATAACCTGATCACCAGATAATTTTGTGAATGTTGATGGAATTTATATGAATGACTAGAATAATCCACTCTGAACCTTGAAGCCATATAATCGTATGAGTATGAAATTGATTAGAATTATGTATGACCATAGTCTGTACAATATGTCTATAAACCTTATTTGAATAACAGACAGTCTGAGCAAGATTCAGTGCCGACCTTGGCTGGGGCCACAGAGTACTTCCCAGTCTCCCTATCTTGAGGGAGGAGGGGGAGTAAGTCTCACAGAATCCCCTAATCTTTGTCGGCTGGGTAGCAGGACATTGTGTGCTAAGACTGGTGAGAAAGTGTGTGTGCATGGTTGTGTTAGTGTTAGTGTGAATGTGTGAATGTGTGTGCGTGAGAAGCCAGTATAAAATGAATTGTTTTGTACAATAGAGCAGTGCGCTCTCGTAAATACATTTTCTAACTATTGTAGCTGGGCCTCCGTCTGATTCATTTCAACCAGTTTCCTACAAATTCTGTGTTTCGGGCTGAGTAGTTCATTGAATTGGGTTTATGAACATTGAGAACATAATTCTCGTGACAGTGAATAATCCCACTAGGCTACTCTGTAATGGGTTGTCATTCTAAATGTCCTGAATAAAGGAAAATAGCTCTGTGTGTTGTACAACAGCCTATCCATCAAGGAACAGTTCTCTACACAATATGAGCTAAGTATCTCTGTGTCCAAACAGACTAACGAGACCCTACTGTAAATCAAGCAGACAATAACACACTATAAACATCAATTTGTTAGGGATGTTGGATCCAACATGGAGCATGGCATAACTGTCTTTACCAGAGTAATGAATGAAGAAGCACTTTGGTTGTTGTTGCATGTCGTGATGTTTGTCATTTGACTGTCATTCAGAAAATGATTTCCTGGATCAACTGATGATAGTTGAACATGTGACTAACAAAACAGCTACAGTATTAAGTATTATGTGTAATTATTGAAGAACCGCGTAAATGAGAGTATCCATTTGGGTGTTGTCAATAAAGTTAAGGTGACTCTCGGTTAGAACCATTGGATTTTGCAGACTGAAATTATTTAGTATTTCTGTGCCCATGAAAACTGTTTTCCCAGCGTAACATAAGGAGACACTAAATGATACATAGTTCGAGTGCATTTCAGAATACAAAAAAACTGTCTGACAGCAAGATCCAGTATTTAAGTTGAAGTTCATCATATGACAAGCGTTGACAAGCATATGACAAACGTTATGACTATAACTACTGCTCACTGAAAGAGGGAAACTAGGTACAACATACTATTAAATCCACATGTTATGACTATAACTACTGTTCCCTGAAGGAGGGAAACTAGGTACAACTTACTACTAAATCCGTGCCTCACTGGAAGCCCTACCTTCCACAGGTGATGAGCGTGAGGCTCGGATTTATTCCTTCAATTTAATACCGCTCTTCACCGACCCAGGAAAGGGGCGGGGACAAACAGGTGTTGTACCTTGTTTCCCTCCTTCAGGGAAGAGTAATTATAGTCATAAAGTTACACTCCCTTTCAGTTGGTCAACTTCGGTACAACATACTATGGGGAAATACAATCATTCCCCATGCCGACCCAAACGGATACTAAAGGAAACGGCCCGTGGCAGACCACCCAGACCTGACCCTGCAAGATGCGTCAGTTTTGTCAATTTATTAATTGTCTTTTGTTTGAAACACTCCTGTCAATGTTGAGTAAGGACGCACACCTGATTACGCATATAGAAGTAGGATTAGTCTACCTGTTCTGCGCGCAAATGTAGGCCTATGAATGTGCCCATTTGGGGATGTCTGATAGTATTTCTGATTGTCTTAACGCACCACCACTAATGAGTTGTGGAGCTTCTCAAAGTAATTTTTTATTCACCTAAAACAGCAAGTAAACAAAGTCTAATCAAAATAATTGCGAATGACAATAGTTCCTCAAAGTATTTTCATAAAATATTTCCAGCTCTCCCCCTTTCGATAACCCCTCGGCATAAAAAGGAAAAATGTAATGTTCTGATCCAGTGGAAATGTCATAAAAAACCTGATTACTTCTTATCCTTTGCACAAATAGCCAACAGCTGTGTCTGTCCCGAACTCACTGGCCGGGAAACTGCGGGCCCAGAATATTTTATACAATATTGCAAGCTTGCTATCTCGAGTTTTGGGCCGACCCAGTTGATAGTTGATACAATGTTTCAAGTTCGTTGTAGACAGGCCATGTGCAGCAAATGTGATTTATAGGATATTTTCTACCTGCAGGCTGCAATGTTTTTATTTGTTGGCTTTATGTAGGCTATTTTTACATAGTTGGCAATGGCAACAGAAGTTACTTTTATATTTGTATTTTTTTCTTTTAGATTTAGATAGAATGTAGATTAATCACAGACAATGATTTTGAGATACTATTATAAATTAAATGAAACTGTTCCACGAAATTGTGCATATGAAAATCCTAACTGGCACGCAGATTGGTAGAAATGGTTAGATAACTTGGCACTCCAAATGGAGGTTGCAGACCGCTGGTGTAGCCCATTACCGGAAACTTCAGGAGCATAACGGCATAATTGTTCTCCTTTTGGTTAGGTTATCTTGATCTCTGGCTCCCTCGAGTCATTTGTGTGTCTTAATTATTTGATCAAACAGCGTGCTTAAAGCATCAGACCAGTTCAGTACATATAGTTGATTTGATTAAAACACATGGGTTGTGTCTATATATGGAAAAATACACATAACATTTCAACCAATCGATTGGTAGAAAGAACAGACGACTCTTGGTTGACCAATATTTATTTTAGTTGGGGACAGCACTATAACATGATTATGGGGCTCCTGAGTGGTGCAGCGGACTAAGACACTGCATCTCAGTGCTTAAGGTGTCACTACCAGACACCCTGGTTCGAGTCCAGGCTGTGTCACAACCGGCCGTAATTGGGAGTTAAATAAAGGTAACGTTTTTAAAATGAAATAAAACAGTTCATTCAGGAAGTTCAGACCCCCTCCACATTTTGTTACGTTACAGCTTTATTTTTAAATGGATTTAAACAAATAGATTAATGAGGATTCTACACACAATAATGAAAAAGTGAAAACAGGTAAAAAACAGAAATAACTTATTTACATAAGTATTCAGACCCTTTGCTATGAGACTCGAAATGGCTTTCAGGTGCATCCTGTTTCCATTAAATGTCCTTGAGATGCATCTACAACTTGTTCGGAGTCCACTTGTGGTAAATTCAATTGATTGGACATGATTTGGAAGGCACACATTTGTATATATAAGGTCCCAGAGTTGACAGTGCATGTCAGAGAAAAAAACAAGCAATGAGGTCGAAGGAATTGTCTGTATTGCTCCAAGACAGGATTGTGTCGAGGCACAGATCTGGAGAAGGGTACCAACAAAAAAAATGCTGCAGCATTGAATGTCCCCAAGAACACAGTGGTCTCCATCATTCTTAAATGTAATACTCTTCCTAGAGTTGGTCACCCGGCCAAATTGAGCGATAAGGGCCTTGGTCAGGGAGGTGACCAAAAACCTGATGGTCACTCTGACAGAGCTCCAGAGTTCCTCTGTGGAGATGGGAGAACCTTCCAGAAGGACAACCATCGCTGCAGCACTCCACCAATCAGACCTTTATAGTAGAGTGGCCAGACGGAAACCACTCCTCAGTAAAAGGCACATGACAGCCTGCTTGGAGTTTGACAAAAGGCAAACTGGCTTGATAAAACAAAGATAGAACTCTTCGGCCTGAATGCCAAGCATCACGTCTGGAGGAAAACTGGCACCATCTCTACGGTGAAGCATGGTGGTGGCGGCATCATGCAGTGGGGATGTTTTTCAGCAGCAGGGACTGGGAGACTAGTCAGGATCGAGGGAAATATTAACGGAGCAAAGTGCAGAGAGATCCTTGTTGAAAGACCTGCTCCAGAGCACTCAGGACCTCAGACTGGGGGCAAAGGTTCACCGTCCAACAGGACAACGACCCTAAGCACACAGCCAAGACAAAGCAGGAGTGGCTTCGGGATAAGTCTCAATGTTCTTGAGTGACATAGCCAGAGCCCGGGCTTGAGCCCGATCTAACATCTCTGGAGAGACCTGAAATAGGTGTGCGGTGATGTTCCCCATCCAACTTGACAGAGCTAGAGAGGATCTGCAGAGAAGGATGGGAGAAACTCCCCTAATGCAGGTGTGCCAAATAAATTAGCAAAATGAAAGGGGGAAAAAAATTATCAATTTTAGAGTAAGGCTTTAACGTAACAAAATGTGGAAAAAGTCAAGGGGTCTGAATAGTTTCAGAATGCACTGTATACAGCAACACCTCCCCCATAACCTTTCCTGTCTTTTCTGTAGATGTTATATCCCTGTATTGCTACTGCTGTATCAAAGGAATTATCTCAGTGAGTTTCAGAGATGAACAATACAGTGCAGCCAAGTAAACAAAAACGTTTTCAAAGAAAAACTATTCCAGAAAATGTCAAAGCGTATATAACGCCCGTCCAAGAGACTGTCGACCAATCGAGTTCACATTGTCATGCTGTGACAAGCAGTTCCTAAGCAAATTCTCACGAAAATCCCTTCTTAAAGTCAGGGTATGAGTCGAGAAACATGCCTATTTTCCTATGTACGTAATATCATGATTGCAAAGCCATACGATATTACAGAGAACAAGTTAATTATCTCACATCTTTGAAAATATTTGTAATGTTGTTCTTCTTGTTCACAGAGGGTAATTCATGCCAATGTTCTTTTCCTTAAGCTGTTAATACGAATCGAAAGGAGTTTCCAATATCATCATTTCTTAAAGTATTTCTGTTGATAGCAATTGAGTGATACACAAGCTAGGTCTATTTGAAACATTGCCATCCCATTGCAGCATTTACCAGCCACCAGGTTCAGAAGCTTTAAAACCACATAAAAAATATTTAAAACCCAATTCTATTTTTGCCCAAAGTTAAGATATAAATTATTCAAACTGAACATAATTCATGCTGGTTATTTTTGTATGCTATTTTAATTTTGGAGTCAAAGATAGTTTTGGAATAGTTTTCATTTTTCAGGTTTGTTGTTTTATTTCAGTTTACTAAATAGTTTTCCCCTAATTACTTTTTCTATAATAAGCATGGAGGTTTCCCCTATCAACCAGTCATAGGTACTGGCGACAAAGCACCTCGTAACCTAGCTGGGAATGGGACAGATGGAACCCTTCTGTGGTAACAGACAGGGGCGATTTGTAATCAAATCTAATTCCCAGGAACGGGGTTCATATGAACCACAGAGACTGTGTGTGGGGTAATAACATGGCCGTGTCCAACCCTGCTTGTTCCCTCGACTCCGCTACCAACCACCAATCTCCAACAGGGCCCTTAACCTGTATCACTAGACACCTCATAGTGAGCTACAGGTAGGAATCAGCAATGAATCCCAATAATGAGACACCTCTGGCCTGTGGCCTGCTGGAGGTCATTTTGCAGGGCTCTGGCAGTGCCCCTCCTTGCACAAAGGCGGAGGTAGCGGTCCTGCTGCTGGGTTGTTGCCCTCCTACGGCCTCCACCATGTCTCCTGATGTACTGGCCTGTCTCCTGGTAGCGCCTCCATGCTCTGGACACTACGCTGACAGACACAGCAAACCTTCTTGCCACAGCTCGCATTGATGTGCCATCCTGGATGAGCTGCACTACCTGAGCCACTTGTGTGGGTTGTAGACTCCGTCTCATGCTACCACTAGAGCGAGAGCACCGCCAGCATTCAAAAGTGACCAAAACATCAGCCAGGAAGCATAGGAACTGAGAAGTGGTCACCACCTGCAGAATCACTCCTTTATTGGGGGTGTCTTGCTAATTGCCTATAATTTCCACCTTTTGTCTATTCCATTTGCACAACAGCATGTGAAATTTATTGTCAATCAGTGTTGCTTCCTAAGTGGACAGTTTGATTTCACAGAAGTGTGATTGACTTGGAGTTACATTGTGTTGTTTAAGTGTTCCCTTTATTTTTTTGAGCAGTGTATTTTGATGTGATATGAAAGTACAGCAATTTATGTTTCTAGAAACGTATCGCAATTGAGAATCGATTCACATTTAGATGTAATATTTGACTATTTTACCTGCCAGAGCCAGTCTACCTCTGAAAATAACATACAGTCCATGGACCTTGAGGAGTAACGGGGGCAGCAATCAGAAGTAGAAAAAATAACAAAGCGTACTGCCTGTTTCGGTAAAAAGCTGAGGGATGGGGATGGAGAAATGCAACCATCCATGATATCAACATTATAGTTTTAACCATGTTTTGAGTATATACAGTGTTGTTTATATTTACTGACAAACATTGGAGTAAAAAAAAACTTATATTTTGGGTTCTGATGGGGTACAACAGTTGAACTAAGCTCATGAGGCATTTCTAAGTGATTTCTACAAGAAACAATGGGTACATTTCATTAATGTATTAGTCCCAAAATGGATGTAACAACCGCTGATTGCCCCTTTAAGACTACATATTGGGCTAATCTAATAGGAGATATTGAGGACTACAGTTTTTCAGGCATTGTTATTGGATGCATTTGATCAAGTGTTAACGTTTTGTTGATGGTCCACTCTTGATGTTCTACACGTTACAGTGTAGCTTCAGCCATTCCTACAGAACAACATTAAAGTGTAGAACCCCTTTACTGCATATTGGTTCAACGACTGCAGAGACGGTACTTACTGGTGTTAAACAGATCTCCAACCTCCTCTTCTTCCTCCTTCTCCTCTTTCAATGTGACAGTCATCTCACCCACCTCCTCTTTCACTCCAAAAACGGCATCCCCCTCTTCTTTTACTGTAACATCCTCCTCCTCTTTCACTCTGAACGTGTCTTCCTCTTCTTTCACTGAAACGTCTTTCTCTTCTTCATTCACGGTAACATCCTCACCCTCTACTTGTTTTTGCACTGTAACATCCTCCTCTTCCTCCTCCTCTTTCACGAAAGCTTCTATCTCCGTCCAGCAGACCCCCTCTTCTTTAGCAGGAGGAGAGTAACTTAGTGAACTCATGGTCGGTGATGTTCGCTAGCTAGCATTAGCGACTAGCCTAGTTCTAAGCTAACTTAGCAAACCAGCTAGCTGACAAACAACGTAAATATATAATTAAATGGGCCAACAAGTACATTTAACAGAAGTGTGTTTAATACACATCGACTAATATACACCAAAACAGTGTAAAGAGCGTGAATGTTGTAGCTATGTTTGCTAGAAAGCTACCGAGGTGTCTGACTAGCTGTTGTTGTTGAAGGAGCGTCCCGTTCACTAGATTACACGTCACACTGGCAACATCGCCTGAACCTAAAATACGCACATCGCCATCTGCTGATTGGAGTGGGCAACGCAGTTGAGGAACCAAAAGTTAATTTTTCATTTATTTCATAAAAGTTCAATATTATATTAAGTCATTCAAAGAGAAGCATGTGTTGATTCATTCATTTTTAATGAGTGAGAATTTAAAACAAACTTTACACTCACTACACATTTGCATTGAACCATACTTCTGACATGGATAATTTTGATCCCAGAGGCATATCTTTTATCATAGCCAAAATGTGGTTTATGAAATTCTTCCAATCTTTCATGACTTTGTCAATCAACTTGTTCTTAATAAATCTAAATCATGGTTTAGCGTTTCTGTATCAATATGGTTGTTTAACAAATTCAAATCCTTTGGACTCATTTTGACCCCAGCCAAAAGCACCTTTGATAAATAGGACGTTTATTTCAAATCAAAATCAAATAACATTTTATTGGTCACATACACGTGTTCAGCAGATGTTATTGCAGGTTTAGCAAAATGCTTGTGGTTCTAGCTCCGACAGTGCAGTAATATCTAAAGTAATATCTAACAATTTCACAACATATACCCAATACACACAAATCTAAGTATTTGAATCTAGGTTTCTCTGTAGACATGATCCATTCCACCAGAGGGAGGAGGGGCACCTGTATCAGTGGTTTTGACCTGATAGACACCTGCAGACACACAGTATAGTGCCTCTCAAGTACTCTCCTAAGATTGGACTTTTCTATATCACATGACTGTGTACAAAACTGCCAGAGGTAGAAAACTCTGCCCATGGTATACAGTGCATTCATTAAGCATTCAGACCCCTTCACTTTTTCCACATTTTGTTACGTTACAGCCTTATTCTAAAATTGAATAATGTTTCCCCCTCATCAATCTACACACAATACCCCATAATGACAAACCAAAAACAGTTATTTTTTAAAACATTTTTGCAAATGTATTTACTTAAGTATTCAGACCCTTTGTTATGAGACTTGAAATTGATCTCAGAAGCATCCTGTTTCCATTGATCTTCCTTGAGATGTTTCTACAACTTGATTGGAGCCCACCTGTGGTAAATTCAATTGATTGGACATGATTTGGAAAGGCACACACCTGTCTATATAAGGTCACACAGTTGACAATGCATGTCAGAGCATAAACCAAGCCCCGAGGTCAAAGGAATTGTCCATAGAGCTCTGAGACAGGATTGTGTCGAGGCACAGATCTGGGGAAAGGTTCCAAAAAATGTCTGCAGAATTGAAGGTCCCCAAGAACACAGTGGCCTCCATCATTCTTAAATGGAAGAAGTTTGGAACCACCAAGACTCTTCCTAGAGCTGGCTGCCTATCCAAACTGAGAAATCGGGGGAGAAGGGCCTTGGTCAGGGAGGTGAACAAGAACCCGATGTTCACTCTGACAGAGCTCTAGAGCTCCTCTGTGGAGATGGGAGAACCTTCCAGAAGGACAATCATCTCTGCAGTACTCCACCAATCAGGCCTTAATGTAACAATGATTAAATTGTCAAAAAATGTATTTCAATGGACAATTCTGTGAACTGTTTTGTGAAAGGTGTCGGCTAGAGATGACATGCAGGACCTTGCAGGGATTTATAGTCTTGCATGTCGTCTACTTTGATGCTAATTAGCATTTTAGAATCCGAGAGTAAAGAGACACAAATATATTGATACAAGTATTTGTATTTATTATGGATCACCATTAGTTCCTGCCAAGGCAGCAGCTACTCTTCCTGGGGTTTATTATGGATCCCCATTAGTTCCTGCCAAGGCAGCAGCTACTCTTCCTGGGGTTTATTATGGATCCTCATTAGTTCCTATCAAGGCAGCAGCTACTCTTCCTGGGGTTTATTAAGGATCCCCATTAGATCCTGCCAAGGCAGCAGCTACTCTTCCTGGGGTTTATTATAGATCCCCATTGGTTCCTGCCAAGGCAGCAGCTACTCTTCCTGGGGTTTATTATGGATCCCCATTAGTTCCTGCCAAGGCAGCAGCTACTCTTCCTGGGGTTTATTATGGATCCCCATTGGTTCCTGCCAAGGCAGCAGCTGCTCTTCCTGGGGTTTATTATGGATCCCCATTGGTTCCTGCCAAGGCAGCAGCTACTCTTCCTGGGGTTTATTATGGATCCCCATTAGTTCCTGCCAAGGCAGCAGCTACTCTTCCTGGGGTTTATTATGGATCCCCATTGGTTCCTGCCAAGGCAGCAGCTACTCTTCCTGGGGTTTATTATGGATCCCCATTAGTTCCTGCCAAGGCAGCAGCTACTCTTCCTGGGGTTTATTATGGATCCCCATTGGTTCCTGCCAAGGTAGCAGCTGCTCTTCCTGGGGTTTATTATGGATCCCCATTAGTTCCTGCCAAGGCAGCAGCTACTCTTCCTGGGGTTTATTATGGATCCCCATTAGTTCCTGCCAAGGCAGCAGCTACTCTTCCTGGGGTTTATTATGGATCCCCATTGGTTCCTGCCAAGGCAGCAGCTACTCTTTCTGGGGTTTATTATGGATCCCCATTAGTTCCTGCCAATGGAGCAGCTACTCTTCCTGGGGTCCAGCAAAAATAAAGGCAGTTATACCATTTTAAAAACATTACAATGTCATCTTCTTTTTACATGGCATTGTAGATTTTAGCGGTATACAGGATGTATTTTGGATGTTTTCAGTGTGTTTTTAACCCTTTCAGACAATGGATTAATCGCACAGACTAGGTTTATACACAATGCTGGCTGAGGAACGAGTAAAACATGACATATTATTTCCTAACCATTCACAATGCTGGCTGAGGTACGAGTAAAACATGACATATTATGTCCTAACCATTCACAATGCTGGCTGAGGTACAAGTAAAACATGACATATTATTTCCTAATTGTTAAAAAATCCCCGCTCCTTTATCAACTAGTCTCCCACTGTTTAACCAGAATAACATGAGTTGTGTCCTTCAAACTGTTAGACTGTTAGTCCATAATCATATTCAGCTACTTAGATGTCATGTATTGTCATGTTATGTTCTCTATAATGAAACATCTCCAAGTGAAATAAAGTTGATAAGATACTCTTAATAGACATTAAATAAAAAATGGTTGTTCAGAAATCATTAATTATCATGTTGCTCTCATGAAATGAACAAAATATTTCACAATCATTACCACTGCTGATATTCACATAGAATAATTACAAGGATCATATTTCTCAGTTGCATTGACCTGCAGACATCAGACACCACCTCTCCCTTATGCACATGTGACTGAAAAGTAACCAATCACAAAAATCTCATTGTCCTATGCTATTGGTTACAGTAAGACATGGGCCTATGCTATTGGTTGCATTAAGACATGGACCTATGCTATTGGTAGGTCTTATTTGATCAAATAAGTTACTTCTCTACAAAATGTTGTTCAGATCAATAACTTTCAGCCAGTAGGTCCAGCCTCTTTCTTTCCACTCTAAAAGTAGAGGGATGGAAAAGTGTTTTACCAGTGAACAGAGCTAGTAAAGGGAACCAATGAGGCCTGATAAAAACACATTTATTGTTTCAGCCAAAACATCAGAGCTAGAAATCATCCATTTTCTTGGTATTTATTATGGATCCCCATTAGCTGGGCTCCTGTATTTATTATGGTTCCCCATTAGCTGGACTCCTGTATTTATTATGGATCCCCATTAGCTGGGCTCCTGTATTTATTATGGATCCCCATTAGCTGGGCTCCTGTATTTATTATGGATTCCCCATTAGCTGGGCTCCTGTATTTATTATGGATCCCCATTAGCTGGGCTCCTGTATTTATTATGGATCCCCATTAGCTGGGCTCCTGTATTTATTATGGATCCCCATTAGCTGGGCTCCTGTATTTATTATGGATTCCCCATTAGCTGGGCTTCTGTATTTATTATGGATCCCCATTAGCTGGACTACTGTATTTATTATGGATCCCCCATTAGCTGGGCTCCTGTATTTACTATGGATCCCCATTAGCTGGGCTCCTGTATTTATTATGGATCCCCCATTAGCTGGGCTCCTGTATTTATTATGGATCCCCATTAGCTGGGCTCCTGTATTTATTATGGATCCCCCATTAGCTGGGCTTCTGTATTTATTATGGATCCCCATTAGCTGGGCTCCTGTATTTATTATGGTTCCCCATTAGCTGGACTCCTGTATTTATTATGGATCCCCATTAGCTGGGCTCCTGTATTTATTATGGATCCCTATTAGCTGGGCTCCTGTATTTATTATGGATCCCCATTAGCTGGGCTCCTGTATTTATTATGGATCCCCATTAGCTGGGCTCCTGTATTTATTATGGATCCCTATTAGCTGGGCTCCTGTATTTATTATGGATCCCTATTAGCTGGGCTCCTGTATTTATTATGGATCCCCATTGGCTGGGCTCCTGAGTGTAGCAGCGGTCTAAGGCACTGCATCTCACTGCAAGAGGCGTCACTACAGTACCTGGTTTGAATACAGGCTGTATCACATCCGGCCGTGATTGGGAGTCCCATAGGGCGGCGCAAGGCAGCAGCTACTCTTCCTGGGGTCCAGCAAAGTTAAGGCAGTTTATACCAATTTTAAAAACATTACAAAACACTCACAGATTTCAGAACACACTGTGTGAGTACCAACCAATGAGGTATATAAACCCTGGATTGTGCATGCTATGTATTGGCCAATGAGAGGCTCTGAAGCCACCGGTCGGCCATATTGGTCCTCCCCAGTAGAAGCCTCAGTACTCCAGAGGAATTCTACAGGACAAAATTACATTTAAAAAAAAATTATAGTGGTAAAAGTAACAGTACTTTCTAAAAAATTATAAACATTAAAGCAATATATATTTTTTAAATGTTAAATGTTTATGCTGTACACCCACACACACAGTCCCCCCCACACACACAACCCAGCAAACTCCTTTTCACATTTTCTAAATGTCCGATATGGAACGCTCTGTGCATGTGCTATATAAAAACCTTTTGCAATGATGAATACTGTGTTCTACTACCCAGGTCTGGTGTTGGATCTCCTGCATGTATTTTCTGATGTTTAATCAGACCACTTGAATGAGAGTATCTCTTGTCACATTGATCACAGCTATAAGGCTTCTCTCCTGTGTGTGTTCTCTGGTGTTGTGTCAGGTTTCTTAGGGAAGCAAAGTTCTTCCAACAGTCAGAGCAGTGGTAAGATTTGTCTCCTGTGTGTGTTTGTTTATGTTCAGTCAGATAAGAAGTTCTACCAAAGCTTTTCCCACATTGATCACAGCTATAAGATTTCTCTCCTGTGTGTATTCTCTGGTGTCTATTGAGGCTGCTTGACTGAGTAAAACTCTTCCCACACTGATTACAGCTATAAGTTCTCTCTCCTGTGTGTACTCGCTGGTGTATAATCAGTTGATCAGCTTGACTAAAGCTTTTCCCACACAGATCACAGCTTATGAGATTTCTCTCCTTTGTGTGATGTCTGATGTAGCTTCAAAGTCTGTGATGTTGAAAAGCTTTTCCCACAATCTGAACAGTGGTGAAGCTTCTCTCCCGTGTGTGTCCGCTGGTGTGTTTTCAGATCACTTGAATGAGTAAAACTCTTCCCACATTGATCACAGCTATAAGTTTTTTCACCTGTGTGTACTCGCTGATGTATTTTCAGTTCTTATGAAGATTTGCAACGTTTCCCACAGTGAGAGCAGCAGTGAGGTTTCTTCCCTGTGGGTCTCTGATGGTGTTTCTTGAGGTGTTCTGATGTGGAGAGACTCTTCTCTGCCTCGTCAGCATCATGTTGTTGTTGAGGCTCCCCAGAGGATACAAGATAGTCACGTCTCTCTCCTGAGTGAACGACAAAGTCACACAGTCATTGTAGTGAATGTTTAAATGCTTTTACAAACTTTTTTGACAATTATCTTCTACCATTAATAAGATAGTCAAGAGAGCAACAATAGTTATTATTTGGTCTCCGTGTCCAGTCTGAAGGACGTTAGAGGTAGTTTCAACAATAGTCATTATTTGGTCTCTGTGTCCAGTATGAAGGACATTAAAGGTAGTTTTAACAGTAGTCATTATTTGGTCTCTGTGTCCAGTATGAAGGACAGAGGAAGTTTCAACAATAGTCAATATTTGTCTTATTTTTCACATTAGTAGTCGATGACTTTAGGCTTGATTAATTATGAATTATTGCTAATTAATTTTAGGCTTACAATAAGTTATTACAGTTGTTGAAACCTTCAGCAGTGATCCAGACGACTTTAGGTCACCAATATTATTAATGGTATTATTTGATTGAGATTTAAAACAGAGTAAAACCACAGCAAATAAAACCACATCAAATATGGATCAATCAACTATATTATGTTATACTAATACAAGTTGCTCAGAGAAAGAGATTTAGTTTAACAAGTAATACAAAAATATCTCCAATAGGAGTCAAAATGATTGGCACCCCTGTTTTCAATACTCCGGCAGCACCCTCCCGTTTTCAATATTACAGCACACACACCCCCCCACCCCCCCTTGCCAGAATAACGACGCCTTTTTCTAACATGTTTTATGATTTGGAGAACACATTGGGATCTTAGACCATTCCTCCATACAGAATCCTTCCAGATGTTTGATGGGTTCTAGAACACATTGGGATCTTAGACCATTCCTCCATACAGAATCCTTCCAGATGTTTGATGGGTTCTAGAACACATTGGGATCTTAGACCATTCCTCCATACAGAATCCTTCCAGATGTTTGATGGGTTCTAGAACACATTGGGATCTTAGACCATTCCTCCATACAGAATCCTTCCATATGTTTGATGGGTTCTAGAACACATTGGGATCTTAGACCATTCCTCCATACAGAATCCTTCCAGATGTTTGATGGGTTCTAGAACACATTGGGATCTTAGACCATTCCTCCATACAGAATCCTACCAGATCCTTCATATCCTTCATCTGTGATTATGGACTGACCTATTCAATTCAACCCACAGGTTTTCATTGGGGTTCAAGGCCCCAGAGACTGAGATGGCCATTGGAATATTTAGATTTTGAATGCTTAGCAGAACAGGAAAATGGTCCAATTCCCACACTTATCAAAAGAACATCCCTGGTCATCCCTACTGCCTCTGATCTGACAGACTCAATGAACACAAGTACTCAGTTTGTAAATTATGGCTATCCATAACTTTAAAAAAGAAAAAGTAAATGGTGCCTTCTGGTTTGCTAAATATAAGGAATTTGAAATAACATATACTTTTACTTTTGATATTTAAGTATATTTAAAAACAAATACTTTTAGACTTTTACTCAAGTAGCATTTTACTGGGTGACTTTCACTTGAGGAATGTTCTATTAAAAGGTATCTTTACTTTTACTCAAGTATGACAATTAGGTACTTTTCCCACCACCATAGCACCGCCTGGTGGGCGTGGTCAAAGAGCTCTATTTTCATGTCATCTGACCATAGCAGCGCCTGGTGGGCGTGGTCAAAGAGCTCTATTTTCATGTCATCTGACTATAGCACCGCCTGGTGGGCGTGGTCAAAGAGCTCTATTTTCATGTCACCTGACCATAGCACCGCCTGGAGTTTGATAAATGGCACTCGGATTGGAACCAGTGCTTTTGGTCAGATGACATGAAAATAGAGGTCTTTGACCACGCCACCAGGGCAACACATCCCCCTGATTCACCTGCCTCTACCTCAGGACCTCTGCTTCACAACGTGACCTCCCTCCTTCACAACGTTCCAATGGGTTGAGCCACCCAAAAGGTATCTCTTGAATGGCTCCATCTGAGACATTTCGAGCTAAATGTGGAGTGAGTTCACTGCACGTTCTAAACTCCCTTACACTTACAGATTGGATCATAACCCTAAAAGTAGCAGAGATCCCACTCTCTAAACAGAGAAGAGATCCCCCTCTCCGAACGGAGCAGAGATTCCCCTCTCCGGACGGAGCAGAGATCCCACCCTCCGAACGGAGCAGAGCTCCCACCCTCTAAACGGAGCAGAGCTCCCACTCCTCTCAACGGAGCAGAGATCCCGCCCTCTCAACGGAGCAGAGATCCCACCCTCTCAACGGAGCAGAGATCCCACCCTCTCAACGGAGCAGAGATCCCACTCTCTCAACGGAGCAGAGATCCCACTCTCTAAACGAAGCAGAGATCCCACTCTAAACGAAGCAGAGATCCCACTCTCTCAACGGAGCAGAGATCCCACTCTCTAAACGGAGCAGAGATCCCACTCTCTAAACGGAGCAGAGATCCCACTCTCTAAACAGAGCAGAAATCCCACTCTCTAAACGGAGCAGAGATCCCACTCTCTAAACGGAGCAGAGATCCCACTCTCTAAACAGAGCAGAGATCCCACTCTCTAAACGGAGCAGAGATCCCACTCTCTAAACGGAGCAGAGATCCCACTCTCTAAACGGAGCAGAGATCCCACTCCTCTCAACGGAGCAGAGATCCCACTCTCTCAACGGAGCAGAGATCCCACTCTCTCAACGGAGCAGAGATCCCACTCTCTCAACGGAGCAGAGATCCCACTCTCTCAACGGAGCAGAGATCCTACTCTCTAAACAGAGTAGAAATCCCACCCTCTAAACGGAGCAGAGATCCCACTCTCTAAACGGAGCAGAGATCCCACTCTCTCATTGGAGCAGAGATCCCACTCTCTCAACGGAGCAGAGATCCCACTCTCTCAACGGAGCAGAGATCCCACTCTCTCAACGGAGCAGAGATCCCACTCTCTAAACGGAGCAGAGATCCCACTCTCTAAACGGAGCAGAGATCCCACTCTCTAAACGAAGCAGAGATCCCTCTCTCTAACTTTGATATGCCGTAGAGTATTTTATGTTTAAAACATTTTTAAAATGTTACTAATAAACACACAAAATATCAATATTCATGTTTAGATATTTCTGTATTCTACAGACAAAACATTATGGAGTCTTAAAGGAAGCGTAGGTAAGGCCAAAATGTCATAAATATGCCAACTTTGATTAATTATTTCTAAAATAAACTTTTAAATACAAAATGTCGAATATATAATAATCCTTTCTCCAAAACACAATTCTGTGGATTAAATCTCGTGAGAATTCCCCAAATCATGGTATTTTTTGTCCTGGTTTCATGAGGAATCACTCAGTACTCACTGGTGTTAATCAGATCTTCTCTCTCCTCCTCTTCTTGTTCCTCCTTCTCCTCTTTCAATGTGACAGTTATCTCTCCCTCCTCCTTCACTGCGTCCTCCTCTTTCTCTTCCTCCTCTTCTTTCACAGTAACATCCACCTCCTCTTTCACTCTGAATGCGTCTTCCTCTTCTTTCAAGGTAACAGCCTCACCCCCAACTTCTTTTTTTACGATAACAGACACTTCTTCCTCCTCCTCTTTCACGACAATGTTCAGCCCCAGAGCTTATTTCTCCGTCCAGCAGACCTCCTCTTCTTTAGCAGGAGGAGAGTAGCTTAGTGAACTCAAGTTCGGAGGTGTTAGCTAGCTAGGCTAATGCTAACTTAACCAGCCCGCTAGCTGAATAATAACAACAACACCGTAAATATGAAATTAAATCTGATAACTAACTAAACGACAGAAGAGGGTTTAAAACACAGTGGCTAATATACACAAAATAGTCTAAAGAGCTTTATTGGTTCGGCTATTTTGGCTAGCAAGCTACCGAGGTGGCTGACTAACTGTTGCTGCTGTTGAAAGAAGCGTTCCGTCCATGTCACGTTCTGACCATAGTTCTTTTGTGTTTTCTTTGTTTTAGTGTTGGTCAGGACGTGAGCTGAGTGGGCATTTTATGTTGTGTGTCTAGTTTTCACGTTTCTATGTTTGGCCTGATATGGTTCTCAATCAGAGGCAGGTGTTAGTCATTGTCTCTGATTGGGAACCATATTTAGGTAGCCTGTTTTGTGTTGGGTTTTGTGGGTGGTTGTCTTCATGTCTTCGTGTGTCTGCACCAGACTGAACTGTTTCGGTTTTTCACATTTGTTGTTTTGTATTTTGTACTGTTTTTCGTCTTTATTAAACATGTTGAACACTAACCACGCTGTGCTTTGGTCCGATCCTTCGTCCACAGAAGAAAGCCGTTACAGAACCACCCACCAAAAAAGGACCAAGCAGCGTGGTAACGGGCAGCAGCAGCAGCGGCCGAAAGATCGAGAGGAATGGACATGGGAGGACGTTCTGGACGGCAAGGGAGTCTACACATGGGAGGAGGTCCTGGCGGGAAGGGATCGCCTTCAATGGGAACAGGTGGAGGCAGCTAGGAGAGCAGAGGCAGCCGGAGAGAGGAACCAGCGGTATGTGGGAACACGGCTGGCAAGGAAGCCCGAGAGGCAGCCCCAAAAATTTATTGGGGGTGGCACACGGGGAGTGTGGCAAAGTCAGGTAGGAGACCTGCGCCAACTTCCCGTGCTTACCGTGGAGAGCGAGAGTACGGGCAGACACCGTGTTATGCGGAAGAGCGCAAGGTGTCTCCTGTACATGTGCATAGCCCGGTGCGGTACATCCCAGCTCCTCGTATCGGCCGGGCTAGAGTGAGCATCGAGCCTGGTGCCATGAAGCCGGCTCAACGCATCTGGTCTCCAGTGCGTCTCCTCGGGCCGGTGTACATGGCACCAGCCTTACGCATGGTGTCCCCGGTTCGCCAGCACAGCCCAGTGCGGGCTATTCCACCTCACCGCACTGGCCTGGCTACGGGGAGCATTCAACCAGGTAAGGTTGGGCAGGCTCGGTGCTCAAAAGCTCCAGTGCGCCTTCACGGTCCGGTCTATCCGGTGCCACCTCCTCGCACCAGCCCAGTACCACCAGTGCCAACACCATGCACCAGGCTTCCTGTGCGTCTCCAGAGTCCAGTACGTCCTGTTCCTCCTCTCCGCACTTGCCCAGAGGTGTGTGTTCCCAGCCTGGTACCACCAGTTCTGGCACCACGCACCAGGCCTACTGTGCGTCTCCAGAGCCCTGTACGCACTGTTCCTTCTCCCCGCGCTCGCCCTGAGGTGCGTGCCCTCAGCCCGGTACCACCAGTGCCGGTACCACGCACCAGGCTTATAGTGCGCCTCGAGAGTCCAGTGTGCCCTGTTCCTGCTCCCCGCACTCGCCCAGTGGTGCGTGTCCCCAGTCCGGTACCACCAGTTCCGGTACCACGCACCAGGCTTATAGTACGCCTCGAGTGTCCAGTGTGCCCTGTTCCTCCTCCCCGTACTCGCCCAGTGGTGCGTGTCCCCAGTCCGGTACCACCAGTTCTGGCACCACGCACCAAGCCTCCTGTGCGTCTCCAGAGCCCTGTACGCCCTGTTCCTGCTCCCCGTACTCGCCCAGTGGTGCGTGTCCCCAGTCCGGTACCACCAGTTCTGGCACCACGCACCAAGCCTCCTGTGCGTCTCCAGAGCCCTGTACGCCCTGTTCCTGCTCCCCGTACTCGCCCAGTGGTGCGTGTCCCCAGTCCGGTACCACCAGTTCCGGCACCACGCACCAGGCCTACTGTGCGCCTCAGCAGGCCAGAGTCTGCCATCTGCCCAGCGCCGCCTGAGCTGCCCGTCTGCCCAGCGCCGCCTGCGCTGCCCGTCTGCCCAGCGCCGTCTGAGCTGCCCGTCTGCCCAGCGCCGTCTGAGCTGCCCGTCTGCCCAGCGCCGCCTGCGCTGCCCGTCTGCCCAGCGCCGTCTGAGCTGCCCGTCTGCCCAGCGCCGTCTGAGCTGCCCGTCTGCCCAGCGCCGTCTGAGCTGCCCGTCTGCCCAGCGCCGTCTGAGCTGCCCGTCTGCCCAGCGCCGCCTGCGCTGCCCGTCTGCCCAGCGCCGTCTGAGCTGCCCGTCTGCCCAGCGCCGTCTGAGCTGCCCGTCTGCCCAGCGCCGTCTGAGCTGCCCGTCTGCCCAGCGCCGTCTGAGCTGCCCGTCTGCCCAGCGCCGTCTGAGCTGCCCGTCTGCCCAGCGCCGTCTGAGCCGCCCGTCTGCCCAGCGCCGCCTGAGCCGCCCGTCTGTCCAGCGCCATCTGAGCCGCCCGTCTGTCCAGCGCCATCTGAGCCGCCCGTCTGTCCTGAGCCGCTAGAGCCGTCCGTCAGTCAGGAGCCGCTAGAGCCGTCCGTCAGTCAGGAGCCGTCCGCCAGTCAGGAGCCGCCAGAGCCGTCCGCCAGTCAGGAGCCGCCAGAGCCGCCCGCCAGTCAGGAGCCGCCAGACCCGCCCGCCAGTCAGGAGCCGCCAGAGCCGCCCGCCAGTCAGGAGCCACCAGAGCCGCCCGCCAGTCAGGAGCCGCCAGAGCCGCCCGCCAGTCAGGAGCTGCCGGAGCCGCCCGCCAGTCAGGAGCTGCCGGAGCTGCCCTTCAGTCCGGAGCTGCCCTTCAGTCCGGAGCTGCCCTTCAGTCCGGAGCTGCCCCTCAGTCCTGAGCTATCTCTCAGTCCTGAGCTACCTCTCAGTCCTGAGCTACCTCTCAGTCCTGAGCTACCCCTCAGTCAGGAGCTACCCCTCAGTCAGGAGCTACCCCTCAGTCCTGAGCTGCCCCTCAGTCCTGAGCTGCCCCTCAGTCCTGAGCTGCCCCTCAGTCCGGAGGAGTTTCCTCAGTCCAGAGGCGCCCCTCAGTCCAGAGGCGCTCCTCAGTCCGGTGGGGCCCTTTATTAGGGTTCCTAGGAGGACACTAAAGCGGACAAAGACTATGGTGGAGTGGGGTCCACGTCCTGAGCCAGAGCCGCCACCGCGGACAGATGCCCACCCAGACCCTCCAAGTTAAAGGGTAGGAAGCATTAGTTTTTACTCACCAGTGTAACAACACAGTGTGGTTACAGACTTAGTAACTTTGTTGTAGTCATTCTGACTGACATCTGGAATCTATCTATTATGGATGTTGGGGATTTTCCCTGACATCATTCTGTATGTCTCTGCTCTTTTGATCTGCAGTCACGTTTTAGTTGGGTTTTGTTAGTTGGCTTCTAACTGGTCTCCATTAGTTGGGCTCCAGCTCGCTGACCATAGCTAGTTGGCTAAATAGCTAATGTTAGCTGGCTGGCTAAGATAACTGCATATAGCTAACATTCTTTGATATTTGGTTATATGGTTTTATGTACTTCCAAAACTGTGGTTTACTTTAATCACTCAAGTGATGAGTGCAAACGATTTGAAGTTATTTCTGTTGCAGTTTACATCATAGGGAATAGGCTGGTCCTCCATATTACATCACACCTGACTTTGGCATTCTTTGGAATTCTGATTGGTTTCATGTAAAAGCTGTAACTTTGCATTGGGACATAAAAAATATTTCATTTGATATTTTATAAACAATACAAAACATACACATACAAATTACAATATCATACAAACATTAACTACATCACACCTGCCCAGACCCACTAGAACACACCCCCATCTCCATTAACTACATCACACCTGCCCAGACCCACTAGAACACACCTTCATCTCCATTAACTACATCAAACCTGCCCAAACCCACTACAACACACCCCCATCTTCATTCATCACACCTGCCCAGACCCACTAGAACACACCTCCATCTCCAGCGCCTGCATCACTCTCCGCCACACATCAAAATACACCATTTGATTTCTCTCTATCCCCCAGACACTAGACTAGTCTCCCACTCCCTGCCGCTGAAAAACATCCCTGCAGCATGATGCTGCCACCACTCTACCATAAAGGCCTAATTGGTGGAGTGCTGCATAGATGGTTGTCCTTCTGGAAGGTTCTGTTTCGCGTTGTCTTTATGGGCTATTGTGTGTAGATTAATGACGATTATTGTTCCTTTTTTCACTGGCTGCATTTACTGGCTACATTCACTAGCACCATTGTTCTTATGTAATATAACCATATACAATGTCTTAAAGTGATGGACTGTGCCATCCCCACGGCCTCCGCAATGGATCAGTCCACTATGACAGACCTCCGCAATGAATCAGTCCACTCAGACAGGAGCCTCCCAATGGATCAGTCCACTCAGACAGGAGCCTCCCAATGGATCAGTCCATTCAGACAGGAGCCTCCCAATGGATCAATCCACTCAGACAGGAGCCTCCCAATGGATCAGTCCACTCAGACAGGAGCCTCCCAATGGATCAGTCCAATCAGACAGGAGCCAATCAGACAGGAGCCAATCAGACAGGAGCCAATCAGACAGGTGCCAATCAGACAGGAGCCAGTGTCTTGCGCACCTCTATTTTTTTCTTTGTATACATTTGAGAATCTCAGTTGACCAACAGCCTTTCAACCAAACAAACAACCAGTCCACTAAATGGGGCCAGTTCCAGAACAGTCTACTAAATGGGGTCAGTCCTAGTACAGTCTACTAAATGGGGTCCGTCCTAGTACAGTCTAGTAAATGGGGTCAGTCCTAGTACAGTCTAGTAAATGGGGTCAGTCCTAGTACAGTCTACTAAATGGGTTCAGTCCTAGTACAGTCTACTAAATGGGGTCAGTCCCAGTACAGATACCTATATGGGGTCAGTCCCAGTACAGTCTACTAAATGGGGTCAGTCCTAGTACAGTCTACTAAATGGGGTCAGTCCCAGTACAGTCCACTAAATGGGGTCAGTCCCAGTACAGTCTACTATATGGGGTCAGTCCCAGTACAGTTTACTAAATGGGGTCAGTCCCAGTACAGTGTAGTCCACTAAATGGGGTCAGTCCCCGTACAGTCGACCAACAGCCAAACAACCAGTCCACTAAATGGGGTCAGTCCACTAAATGTGGTCAGTCCCAGTACAGTCTACTAAATAGGGTCAGTCCTAGTACAGTGTAGTCTACTAAATGGGGTCAGTCCTAGAACGGTGTGGGAGGTTCCATCGGGCCCTAGGACTTCCCAGGGGATTTACTGGCTGCATTCGCTAGTTCCATCGGGCCCTAGGACTTCCCAGAGGATTTACTGGCTGCATTCCCTAGTTCCATCGGGTCCTATGACTTCCCAGGGGATTTACTGACTGCATTCGCTAGTTCCATCGGGCCCTAGGACTTCCCAGGGGATTTACTGGCTGCATTCACTAGTTCCATCGGGCCCTAGGACTTCCCAGGGAATTTACTGGCTGCATTCGCTAGTTCCATCAGGCCCTAGGGGTCTGAATACTTTCTGAAGGCTCTGTAGATACATGTGGTGTAAATCAAGGGGTCTGAATACTTTCTGAAGGCTCTGTAGATACATGTGGAGTAAGTCAAGGGGTCTGAATAGTTAACATGTCAAAAGACCATCCCCAAGCCAAGCTGGGTAACGTGTCAAATGGCCATCCCCAAACCAAGCTGGGTAACGTGTCAAATGGCCATCCCCAAGCCTTCTCTACAGATCGTGTCCCACCCACGGGACGGTTGAGCTAATGTGCGCTAATGCGATTGGCATGAGGTTGTAAGTAACAAGAACATTTCCCAGGACATAGACATATCTGATATTGGCAGAAAGCTTAAATTCTTGTTAATCTAACTGCACTGTCCAATTTACAGTAGCTATTACAGTAAAAGAATACCATGCGATTGTTTGAGGTATTCACAGTTATGTACTTGAAAAGTTATTAATATTCCAATTAGGTACATTTGGGCAGTCTTGATACAACATTTTGAACAGAAATACAATGGTTCATTGGATCAGTCTAAAACTTTTCACATACATGGCTGCCATCTAGTGGCCAAAATCTAAATTGCGCCTGGGCTGGAATAATACATTATGGCCTTTCTCTTGCATTTCAAAGATGATGGTACAAAAAAAATACAAAATAACGGTTGGTTTTGTCTTTGTATTATCTTTTACCAGATCTAATGTGTTATATTCTCCTACATTGATTTCACATTTCCACAAACTTCAAAGTGTTTCCTTTCAAAAGGTATCAAGAATATGCATATCCCTGCTTTGGGTCCTGAGCTACAGGCAGTTAGGCGAAAATTGGGCGGCTCCTTAAGAGTTAACTGTTGAAATTAAAGATCCCAGAATATGTCCATACGCACAAAAAGCTTAATTATCTCAACTGTTGTGAACACATTTGTTTATATCCCTGTTAGTGAGCATTTCTCCTTTTCCAATATAATCCATCCACCTGACAGGTGTGGCATATCAAGAAGCTAATTGAACAGCATGATCATTACACAGGTGAACCTTGTGCTGGGGACAATAAAAGGCCACTCTAAAAT